>NW_011111234.1:0-479 GCF_000146605.3 Meleagris gallopavo
CGTCGCCGTTCTTCAGCCGCGCTTTGGAGCGGCGCCGTCCCCGAACCGGGCAAACCGCGAGCAATTAAAGGCCGCTCCTCGGCCGGGTGCGAGCCGTGCCGCTGCCGGCCGCGCGGCTTTCGCGGCGCTGCAGCTCTGTGTTACCGAGCAGAACGGTGAGCTTTGGGATCTCCCGTCCCGGCGGCAGCTCGGCCAGGTGAGCACGCGGCCGCAATCGCAGCGCTGTGCCTTTCAGATGCCCGAGGATCCGGACGAGCTGGCGGTGCTGGATGAAATCCAGCAGGAGCTGATCCTGCAAGGTAATTTCTCAGTGTTTCCTGTCTCCTCTCGGAGCTGTGCTGTTACTTGCTGGCCTCATCCTGCTGGAGGGTGCGATACAAACCACGCGACGTAGAGGAAACAACCGCTGTCTCCGCAGCCTCTCTGATGCACTGAAAGCATTCTGAGAGCACCACGAGTTGAGTGGTATCTGAAGCTCT
>NW_011111235.1:0-545 GCF_000146605.3 Meleagris gallopavo
AGTGAGTGATTTAAAAATAATAAATGGAAACATCCAGTATTGCCTACTGTAGTAATAGCTTTTCTATGAGTATCTCACAGAGACACTGATGAGATCACAATTTCATTTGTGGTAGTGAGACAGTTTGAAGTGCTATTCACATCCCTATTACTTCAGTATACGTGGCATTCCCATGTCAACAATGATTCTATGATTCTAAATAAACTCTACTCATGTCCACCTAATAGCCTTTTAAAACCAATGCGATAAGTTTAAGGAAAAAATTTGCTTAAGACTTCATAAAAATTACTGCATCATCATTTTATTCAAAACTTTGTCTCATATGCAATTTTACTTCTAAAAAAGTCATACGATTTCATGCAGAGTCTCCTAGTTCTGAGTAAATTTTCTGGGAAGAATTCAGAATAACTAATAACACGATGGAGAATGAAGACAGTAGGCAAGAAAAGGAGGAAATGAGTTGGGATGTGGCAAGACAAGGAATAAAAAAGGGGAAAAAAAACAACCTGCAAACCTCATAGAAGAAATTAGTAGAACAAATTAAT
>NW_011111236.1:0-328 GCF_000146605.3 Meleagris gallopavo
GGACATGTGAAGGTCACAGCAGTACCTGAAACACAAAAGAAAAATCATGTGATGTACTGTGCTAGCCAGTACTTAGTTTTCCTCTGTCAAGACACAGGAGAAGAACATAAGATAGGCTAGGATTGTGATCTAACTGAAGTACCTGAATTCTCTTCTTCCTGGAAATGAGGATATGGAACAAGGGTCTATTTTCTTCAATATCTCCTCCTCATGAAACAAATCTACAAGACTTGCAGGAATCCTTAAAAAAGGGAGTTGCAACAATGAATAGGAGAGAGAAAAATACATCTCTGTGAGAGGAGCAAGGACATACAGAGTATTTGTGAGG
>NW_011111237.1:0-796 GCF_000146605.3 Meleagris gallopavo
AGCCTGGCAGGCGGCAGAGTCCCTGCCCCGGCACACAGCCCCTGGGCCACAGCAGGGACCTGCTCTGCACGACAGCCCTGGGCACCCGGCTGCAGCCCCGGCTGCACAGCCTGCAGCCGTCCTGGCACACGCAGCCCTCAGGGCTGTGCTCGGATGCTGCAGCACAGAAGCCCTCAGCTGGGGCAGGTCTTTTTCCATCATCAAGAAACGGAGTGTCTGCATCCTGATGTGCATTGGGATGCCCAAATTTAATGATCCCTGTGGTAAAAGTGACTACATTGCCTGCAGTGAGAGACTTACCTTGTAAGAGCAATGTTCCTCCACTGAGCTCACAGCCTGCTGACATGCAACACAGCCTTTAAACTCTCTTACTTCTCTCTGTCTCCTGTAGATCATGCCCCCAGCCATTCTACGTGGTGCACAGGTGCTGTTCCTGGGCACAGCTGTCTCTCTGCACCACTGCCCACTTGTAGGAGCTCCCTGTGTCCCAGGAGCCCAGAACAGCTCAGCAGCAGAGGATGTCATTTCTATCCTCCCCACTGATTTCCCCTGAGATGTCCCTGGGTCTCCATGGCCAGCTCCTGAAGACAACAGTGTCATGACTGTACTTTGAAATCTGCTGAATTAGCCACCAAATGTCCAGTGGACAGTGACCAATTACAGACATATGGTTAGTCCTACCAGTGTGTGTTTGCTGAAACAAAGGGCACACAGACAAGGACAGAGAGGGGTGGACTTCCCATGTGCAGGGCAGTGATCCAGCTGAGGCATGCGGGCAGTCTCATCCCTGCAGCTG
>NW_011111238.1:0-403 GCF_000146605.3 Meleagris gallopavo
GTTAGAATAAGTGATCTTAAACTAACACACTTCAGCAAGCTAAGGAACAGAGTAGTGACAGTAAATACTTGATATTATATTATTATAAGATATTATAAGCAAATAAAATAATTCCTATGATGGGATTATTATGAAGCAGGGGACTTCTGCAGTTTCTGTGCAGCCTTTCAAATCACATAAGTTTTAGTAACTATCCGTGCCATTTTCTATGTGCTGAGGGGGAATATCTGTTAGTATGCCAAATCAATTAAAAAAAATGCCTTTCCATTTGCACTATAATCTCTTATCCTTTTAGTTTCTTACGTTCCTGAAAATTTTTAAAAAAACACAACAACAAAAAAACAAAATTAGAATTGCTTTTGGTTAGCAATTCCTATTAAGAAAGGGAACTACCTTTCTTTCT
>NW_011111239.1:0-478 GCF_000146605.3 Meleagris gallopavo
CAGCTCACTGATGTTGACATAGCTGCCAGTGCACAAGACTTACTATAACCTGGACCACAGACACCCAAGCAACGATAATAAGGCCCACCTGTTTGTTTTTTCCTGTTGAAACTTACTTTTAAAGATATTCTAATTTCTCTTTGCTCCTCCATTCCCTCTCTTTGACCACCTTCTCAAAGAAAAACCCCAATCTACATAAGACACCATGCTTCAGTCATTGCTTTGCGTCACCCAGCTTGTGCTGGGCATGTGACTCTACACAGTCTATTTCTGAATACAGAATTCTTTGAAGATCTATATTTCAATACACTTAGCTTATTCAATCTATCTTACAATAAGCCTGACACATACTGTTCTCCATTCCCAAGGCAATGAAGAAGCACAGACATATTTTCCTGACATCTGGGCAGGCCTGCTCACCATTTCCAATCTTGAACACAGTCCCTTTCAACCTATTCATGTCCACATTGTGCACAGA
>NW_011111240.1:0-816 GCF_000146605.3 Meleagris gallopavo
CAGGTCGCACAGGTAGGCGTCCAGGCGAGACTTGAATATCTCCAGAGAAGGAGACTCCACAACCTCCCTGGGCAGCCTGTTCCAGTGCTCCGTCACCCTCACCGTGAAGAAGTTCTTACGCACATTCGTGCGAAACTTCCTATGCTGCAGCTGATGTCCGTTTCCCCTCGTCCTGTCTCCACGTACCACTGAAAAGAGACTGGCCTCACCGCTATGGCCGCCACACCTCAGATATTTATAAACCTGGATCAGGTCCCCTCTCAGTCTTCTTTTCTCAAGGCTAAACAGACCCAGTTCACTTAGCCTTTCTTCATAGGGGAGATGCTCCAGGCCCTTCACCATCTTTGTGGCCCTCCGCTGGACTCTTTCCAAGAGATCCCTGTCTTTTGTACTGGGAGCCCAGAACTGGACACAGTACTCCAGATGAGGCCTTACCAGGGCAGAGTAGAGGGGAGGATCACCTCCCTCGACCTGCTGGACACGCTCTTTTAATGCACCCCAGAATGCCATTGGCCTTTTTGGCCACAAGGGCACACTGTTGGCTCATGGCCAACCTGTCGTCCACCAGGACGCCCAGGTCCCTCTCTGCAAAGCTCCTCTCCAGCAGCTCATCCTCCAGCCTATATTGCTGCATGCACCAACCACTATGAAGAAAGGTTGAGGGAACTGGTCTTGTTTAGCTTAGAGAAGAGAAGGCTCCGAGGAGACCTCACTGGGGCCTTTCAGTACTTTAAGTGAGCGTATAAACAGGAGGGGCAACAGAGAGTGGAAGGTGATAGGACAAGGGGGAATAGTTTAGACTGAGACGGGGAAGTT
>NW_011111241.1:0-825 GCF_000146605.3 Meleagris gallopavo
ATCATGCATTTCTACGCTGCTCTCCTGGCCACGTGCTGCTCCTCGTACCCGAGCTCCTCCAGATCACAGGTTCTCCATTCCATCATCGAAGCAGGGCTGCGGTGCCCAGCAGGAACCTGCTGTGCATTTGAATTCAGGAGGTACTGCTCATTGAGAGTACAGCGCATGACTTCACTATCAAACTTCACACGGCTAAGAAAGGCTGGCACTCCACTCTGATACAGAAGCAAGCTTAGTTACAAATTTGGTGAATGCCCTCCATCTATTCATATGCGCTGCTTCTTCAGTCTGTTCAGTTTTATACTTAACAGCCCCAGCTGCACTGAACTGCGTATGAGAATTTAAACCTTAGATGTTATTTTAAGAATGTCTTTCTCACCCTGTAAGACATCGTAAGAACAATTAGAAAAGAGAAACAAGCATGAAGGGCAATGTGGTGTGCACGTGTCTGCTGCTAGAGATGACCAAAACAGATTAACCTCAAGTTTCTTATTCCTGCAGTGATCAGTCAAAGTCATTCACACCAGTCATTAGCCACGCCAGCTGTGTTCTAGAACAAGTGGAGATTGATAACCAATGGGAGCCACCAAGCAGAGCCTTTATATAGCAGTGAAATGCCACACATTTCCAAAGAGCTTAGTCAGCGGTTCAATTCTACTTACACAAAAATACACGTTGGAAAAGCAGAGCTCAAGTCTTCTCCTTGGACAGCTGAACTCTCACCCATCATGAGCAGAGGGTGAGAAATCTTACCCAAAATCCACAACCACAAACGACGCTTCCATGCTGATTGCATTGCATGCCACAGAACGGCCAAAAACTCCA
>NW_011111242.1:0-339 GCF_000146605.3 Meleagris gallopavo
AAATCTTTAGCGAGCAAAAACTGTAAAGAAGTCTCCAGTCAGAAGATGTTTAAGGGTTTTAAGATGTTACCTGAACACTGGCTTCCTCTTTTAACGTGTTCCAGAGACACAGAGCTTCCCAAGAGCATGGGAGGAAAACTCTTTAGTCTCTCTATAATAAAAAAAAAATAGGGAAAGCTACTTGCATTCTCACCAAAAGGCTATAGTCCAAACAGCTCAGCTGAGCTGAGAAAGCTTCTGTGAGAACTCCCTTAAGATTTTGTTATCTTGAGCTTTTCCATTCAGATCCTAACATGAGGCATGACAGATCCTGCTGCAGGGTCGTCTGTGTCTTTTTTT
>NW_011111243.1:0-515 GCF_000146605.3 Meleagris gallopavo
GAAGTAGGAATGTTGAACTGTATTTGAAGAAGTGGATTAAATACATGAACATTTGCTATGGAATGCGTGATAGGCTGATCAGCTGTTTTTGAGGCTATATTTGAAGAGATGACTGAAAGAGAATGTCATGGTAGGCACTGACCTCCTGATCAAATCATTGACAAAACATGATGGGATAAAATACAGTGGGAAAAAAAAAAAGAAAAAAAAACTTCATAGGTTAAAATAAAGAGTAACTTAATGAAATTAATGAGAGCTTTTTTATAATGAGATCTCCCCCTTTCTCCTTCAGCTTTTATAGCTGAACATGACATTATATGGTATTCCGTATCCCTGTGGTCAGTTTAGGTCATCTGTCTCAGCTGTGCCTCCTCTCCAGCTTTTCTACCTCCACCCCCAGCCTGCGGACGATTGGAGAAGAGGGGAAATTGGAGAGACAGCCCTGATGTTCTACCAGAACTGCTCAGCAACAGTCAAAGCATTGGTGTAATACTAACATTCTCCGATCTACATGT
>NW_011111244.1:0-577 GCF_000146605.3 Meleagris gallopavo
TCCAGGCCCTTCACCATCTTTGTGGCCCTCCGCTGGACTCTTTCCAAGAGATCCCTGTCTTTTTTGTACTGGGGAGCCCAGAACTGGACACAGTACTCCAGATGAGGCCTTACCAGGGCAGAGTAGAGGGGGAGGATCACCTCCCTCGACCTGCTGGACACGCTCTTCTTAATGCACCCCAGAATGCCATTGGCCTTTTTGGCCACGAGGGCACACTGCTGGCTCATGGCCAACCTGTCGTCCACCAGGACGCCCAGGTCCCTCTCTGCAGAGCTCCTCTCCAGCAGCTCATCCCCCAGCCTGTATTGGTGCATGCAATTATTCCTCCCTAGGTGTAAGACCCTACACTTGCTTTTGTTGAACCTCATCCGGATTCTTACTGCCCAGCCCTCCAGCCTGTCCAGGTCTCGCTGAATGGCAGCACAGCCTTCAGGCGTGTCAGCCAATCCTCCCAACTTCGTATCATCAGCAAACTTGCTGAGGGTGGCCACTATCCCCTCATCAAGGTCATTGATGAAGATGTTGAACAAGACCGGACCCAGCACAGACCCCTGGGGGACACCACTGGTTACAGGTC
>NW_011111245.1:0-454 GCF_000146605.3 Meleagris gallopavo
GTCTTCTTTTCTCAAGGCTAAAACAGTCCCAGTTCACTTAGCCTTTTCTTCATAGGGGAGATGCTCCAGGCCCTTCATCATCTTTGTGGCCCTCCACTGGACTCTTTCCAAGAGATCCCTGTCTTTTTTGTACTGGGGAGCCCAGAACTGGACACAGTACTCCAGATGAGGCCTTACCAGGGCAGAATAGAGGCAGAATTGCTGGCCATGCTCTTCTTAATGCACCCCAGAATGCCACTGGCCTTTTTGTCCACGAGGGCACACTGCTGGCTCATGGCCAACCTGTCGTCCACCAGGACGCCCAGGTCCCTCTCTGCAGAGCTCCTCTCCAGCAGCTCATCCCCCAGCCTGTATTGCTGCATGCAATTATTCCTCCCTAGGTGTACACTTGGTTTTGTTGAACCTCATCCGGTTTCTTACTGCCCAGCTCTCCAGCCTGTCCAAGTCTCGCTGA
>NW_011111246.1:0-306 GCF_000146605.3 Meleagris gallopavo
TTTTTCATTTTAGTTTTCCTTTTCATTACAACTCTCAATCTGTTAGGGAAAGGCTGTAGACTCAACTATTCCACACAATAGAGAACACGTAGTATTTTAGTACTCTGCATCTGAATATTGCTTTTCCACAGATAAGGAAAGAGATCAAATCACATTTCAATCACTAATTGTAATTCTGAAGTCAATATTTAATAAAAACTTTACAGTTAAATCACAAAGCACTGCTGTGTATTTTTCACTTTCCCCTTTTCTTATATCAATGAGGGCTAATGTAGCCACTGTGCTGCAATAATATAATAATACATT
>NW_011111247.1:0-462 GCF_000146605.3 Meleagris gallopavo
ATGACGGGGCGGTCGCTCCCTGTGGGGATGAGAAGAAATGGTGTCCCATGGGACTGCATTCCCATCCCAACCCTAATCCCTGCAGAGCCCCAGCACAGCCCAGTCTTGGGTGCAGAACCACAGAGAGCATAGGGACCCTCCCAACCCCCAGCCCCACACCACAACACACCTGTGCCTGAGCTGTTGGATCCACCATCCTGGGCTGTAAGGAAGGAACAGCCATGAGTCCCGGCCCTGTGCTCACTATGGGGCATGGAGCAGCCCCGAGCACCAGGAATGGGAACCCTGGGAGAAAGCGGGGACCCCAGGACCGCCCTGGCACTTGGCAGAGGTGGGGACAGCTCTGCCCTCATCACTCACCAGGGGCAATGTTATAGCCCTTCCCTTTCTTCCCTGCGGACAGAGAGATGCACAGATGTCAGCACAGCTTCACATCACAGCCAGGCTGGGGGCTCCCAAGGG
>NW_011111248.1:0-636 GCF_000146605.3 Meleagris gallopavo
ACAGAGAATTTCTAGTGTGGATTTTGTGTAGTTGGTCAGAGCCCAATAAAGGGTCTTAAGCTTATATGCTAACATTTTCTGTTGCTTTTTAAAATCTTTTTGATAGGGTGAGCACCCCATGGATTGGGCTGTGACTAGTGGGCTGGCTTTCAAGACATAATTCTTGCCAGCGGCCTGTGGGTGAGGCCAGTACAGCCTGCTGCATGGTGAGGAAAGGTTTTTACACTTGACAACAGCATGTTATTTCTGGGTTTTATTACATGTTTATCCTGTGGGCTCAACAACCTTTGGGTGGACTCATCATGTCTTTGGATGAGAACCGCCCTGCACTCCTACACAGGCTATTAGCTCCTGGCAGCAGAGAGGGACCCCCCAGGGCAACGCTGACCTCGGGGGGGCGGGGGGGAGACAGGAGGTCATGACTGGGGCAGATAAATGCTGGGGAAGCACACAGGAGGTCTGTGGGGGCTCTTTGTGTATGCATTTACACCTCTCAGGCAGCTGATAGCAGAAAAATTTACAAAAGGCTGCACCTGGTCAAACCAAAGACTTAAGACTGCCCAGTATCCGCTCTATTAAAAGCTGTGGCTGTAAGAGGATGGATGCCACATAAAGAATCAAATTAGGGAAAAAAAT
>NW_011111249.1:0-471 GCF_000146605.3 Meleagris gallopavo
AATGCTCAAACATAACTAACTGTCTGCTGCTGCAGACATTAAGATGTGCCATCATGGAGACAACCCCATGGAGATTATAGCAGCACATTGATGCATGTTTTATACAAAGGGTATAACTGTATATTTATCTATGCTCTTAGTAAAAGTGATTAATTCACAACACATTGCTTTAAAGTAGCAATGGTAATAAAAAAAGCAATGTGTTTTAAAGAGTAGTTAAACTAGATGGAAATTAGAAGATCTATCACCAAAAACATTTAGAGAAATCTCCCAGCAGAAAAAAGATCAGAACCACTCCCCTATTCCTTTTTCTCCCACAAACATTATGAAATAATACATTGTCTGTTCTAACTTCATCTCCCTAACATCTTTTCTATTACTGCCACACGTGAGTAATTTTTTTTTTTTTAAGTATTAAAAGTATTAATTTTCTCTTTCCTCATATTTTTGAGCAGATGTTCTTTGCTTCTC
>NW_011111250.1:0-491 GCF_000146605.3 Meleagris gallopavo
GGGATGAGCTGCTGCAGAGGAGCTCTGCAGAGAGGGACCTGGGCGTCCTGGTGGACGACAGGTTGGCCATGAGCCAGCAGTGTGCCCTCGTGGCCAAAAAGGCCAATGGGATTCTGGGGTACATTAAAAAGAGCGTGTCCAGCAGGTCGAGGGAGGTGATCCTCCACCTCTACTCTGCCCTGGTAAGGCCTCATCTGGAGTGCTGTGTCCAGTTCTGGGCTCCCCAGTACAAAAAAGACAGGGATCTCTTGGAAAGAGTCCAGCGGAGGGCCACAAAGATGGTGAAGGGCCTGGAGCATCTCCCCTGTGAAGAAAGGCTAAGTGAACTGGGTCTGTTTGAGAAAAACAGACTTGAGAAAAGAAGACTGAGAGGGGACCTGATCCAGGTTTATAAATATCTAAGGTGGAGGGCAGAGTCGCGAGGTCAGCAGTGTGTGGAGACAGGACAAGGGGAACAGCCAGGAACTGCAGCATAGGAAGTTCCGCACAAA
>NW_011111251.1:0-538 GCF_000146605.3 Meleagris gallopavo
GCACCCCCAGCGGGTGGGGGCACGGAGGGGACAGCCCCGAGGCACGGGACGGGTGGCACGTGGCGTCTCCAAAGGACCACCGGCCCCAAGGCTTTGTGCTGGGGCCGCCTCAGGTGTCACCTCCAGTGTCACCCCAAGTGCTGGCAGGGACCAAGTGGTGTCACCACGTTGCTCGCTGTCCCTGCAGTCCTCCCAGAGTAGTCGCCACCTCCGCTTCGACTGCGGTGTCACCGTGCAGCTGGGCTTGCTGGCTGGAGTTCTCCAACATCATGATCATCTACACCCGCATCCTGGCCACCCCTGGGGACATCACTGAGTGCGTGGCCAAGCTCACCGACCTCCCCGAGGTGGGGTGGCACCCCCCGGAGGGGCCAGCACTTAGGGTGGCGGGTTCCCACGGTGCCATCCCCTAACCTGAAATCCCCCACGGCAGGAGCTGGACGTGGACCTGAAGTACACCAACCGGGAGAGCCCCGAGGAGCCTGGGCAGCCCCTTGGTGCCCACCTGGAGCCTCACCTGTCCATCCTGCTGCCTCTA
>NW_011111252.1:0-419 GCF_000146605.3 Meleagris gallopavo
AATTATATAATTATGCATGTGTAACTGTTCACGTACTGTGCTTTTTAAGGAATGCCAGCTCTCTGGAGCTCATTTTCATCCAGCACTTTCATACCACTTAGCTTAAAAATAATGCTTAGCATTGCATGAAACACATGAAACACCTAGTCATTTTATTTAATGGGGAAAAAAAAATTGAAAAATTCTAGTTGTATGTACACTTTGAAGTATGCTGAGTGGAAGGATAGATTGCTTTGGTATTAGATGAAATTCAGTGGTTCAGTGATTTGTTTCCTTCTTTGTTTTGCATTTTACTGTTAAGATAATGGAAAAAAATGTAGCATCAATGAAAATAAATTCCCCATTAATGCGAACAATGATATTCACATTGTAAGAAAAACAAATTTAAAATAATCTTCTTGCTGATCACTTTTTTAAAA
>NW_011111253.1:0-620 GCF_000146605.3 Meleagris gallopavo
AGGGCGAGTTCTTGGGCTTACAAAGATTTTTCTCTCTTATTTTGTGTAAAAGCCTTGTATGTGGGGAGCTGGAGCCTGGATGCTGGCGCTGGCACACTGTGTTCATGTTGGGGCACTGCATGGTGCTCGGCAGCATGTGGGGCAGTGCTCTTCTCTGCCTGTGCTATCATGCTCTGATTCCTGCTCCACCATCCCGATGCCAAAATGCTTTCCCATCCGTTCACCTGGGACAGATGGAGTTTAACAGACATTTGTGGCTGGACTGGCTACCTGAGAGAGAGGGACCTGCACTCCTGGCTGCACAAAGCCTGCTTGTGACTGCCATGGCATCAGTGCTGCAGGGGCTGGCTTGGTTCCTCCTTTCCTGGGACAGTCTGCTCAGCCCAGGCACAGACACCCAGGGCTGGAAAAGGTTTTCACCATCCTGAGCAAAGAATAATCTGGTGTCCCAGTGGACCCTGGCACTGGAGGAGGGGCTAGCTAGGTGAGCCCGTGCCTGACTCTTTCTTCCACTCCCAGGTTTTCTGAGCCCCCTCTTCATGTTCCCAGCCAGCCCTTGGGGGATCTTTTCTTCCTCACCAGGCTTGTGGTAGAGCAATAGCAATTGCATCAGTATTGCT
>NW_011111254.1:0-1123 GCF_000146605.3 Meleagris gallopavo
ACGGGGTCCGGCTCCTCACGGTGTGGTAGCAGGGAACGGCTGCCGTGTGCGGTGCTCCCAGCAAGCAGAGCTCTGCGCACGAAGGCTGTCTTGCTCCAATTTATAGGAGGGAGATTTAGGAGGTTCTTTTAATATATGTACACCCGACGGCGAGATTAAGACACAACAGGTCAAAGGTTAGCCCGACCAGTTTATTATGAGTCCTAGTTGCCTAGGGAGATGGGGAAGGGAAGTCGGGCGATAGAAAAGAGATTGGAAATAAAAGGAAGGAGTCTTTGTAGAAAGCAAGAGAGAATTAGTCACTACTGGGTTTCCAGCGTAACTCGCAATTCAGATGTTGATCCTCAGTAGAGATGGGCCGTCGGAGGATGTTGTTCGGGTGATGACGACCACAGCGACGATTTTTCCAATGACAGTACAAGCTTATAAATGTGTAAGTCCAAAGTGGTTGACTCAGCCACTCTTTGGAATGACAGCTTCTTGTTTTTTCTTGTGGGCCATAGCAGGAACTCCTTTTGTTCCCATCTTCCGGGCCTTGCCAGCAGATAAGAGGGAGCAGGGAAGTGCCCACTTGCATCTTGCCTTCACAAGATACAGTGGTACTATCCCCAAGTCTCCTGTACCAAGCTGGAGTCATTTGGCCACAGGCCAGATCTTCCACCAGTCAACTCTCTTCAGAGAAATCCTTTCAAATGTAAACTGTCCACAAACTGATGCTAACTGCCACACCGCAACACCCACCTCTGGCCTCCTCGATAGGCCAGAGTCTTATTGCTCACAGAATGTGAGCTTAGAGCCAAAAAAAGAGGAGTTCAGACAGAGGACTCTCTCAGCGTCCAAACAGCAGCAGTCTGAGGAGGCGATCTTTCAGCACCTTGAAGTCACGCAGTGCCACGGACTGGGCATCCGGGTCCTCCAGGTGCTGGAAGAGGTTGAGTGGGCTGGCTGTTCGGAAGGCGTGCGGCAGGGATAACCTCGTCGGGCATCATCCGATTGCCAAGGAGAAGTGGACCAGGCGTTTGTCCTTCAGGCAGAAGTACAGGTACCGCATGATACTCTCCAGCCGACTCAGGAAATGCCTCCTGTGCCAGTTCCCCAAAGGGATGATGTTCACGAGGTGGAA
>NW_011111255.1:0-418 GCF_000146605.3 Meleagris gallopavo
TTTAATATAGTACGTATGGATGAAAAATTCTTTGAAGTTATTGGAATACACACATTTAACAAACCTGAGATTTACCTGTTATTTTGTTGTTTGTAAGAAATTGAAAACACACTTAATTCTTAAAAAAAAAAAAAAAGTCTTAAATACAGCAGACTTTGAGGAAGTGAAAAGAATCTCCTTCCTACTCTGTCTTCACTGGTCTGCAGGTAATAGTTTGCAGAGAGCTGAGTATGTAGCTGCTTGTTGGAAGTTGCCCATGTGATAAGAAATTGGAATGACAAAAACAGTATGTGAAAATGTGCTGGAGTAAAAAAAGTCCTTCTAGCCTAATAAAAATACAGAGTACTAACATGATTTTTGAATGTTAGAGATGTCAAATAGATCACAATGTCTTATAACATCATTACCTCTTCAGCAA
>NW_011111256.1:0-536 GCF_000146605.3 Meleagris gallopavo
AGCATATTTTCCAAGGTTCACAAAACATTTATTCAAATGTCTTACTTCTAACTTTGCGCCCCCACCTCTTCATTGGAGCTAACTTTGATATCAAGGATATAAAACATTGGCCCTCCCTTGACAATGTTTTTTGTTTTTTTTTTTAATTACGGATGGATACTGTAGTGTTTCCAATCCCATAAATAATTCCTTTGAGTCATTTATTCTTATTTAGAGAAGAAATAGCTTTGGAAAATACAGTTTGCTGCTATGACTAGATTGACCAGGCCTGCCCTTAGTTTGAAGACCCTCTGACTTCACCCAGGTGGATATGGGAGGAGATGGAGATGGGACCTGCTGACACAGATAATTCTACTCTGCACCATGAAGTCCTCTGCAGGTGAAAATCCTCTTTGGGTCTCATTAGCTACGAATCCCTTAGAACTGATTTTGTTCTCATACTGCAGTCATGAGGTTCCATCAAAGATAGGTATGGATTAGCATTTTCAGACACAGGAAAATATTAGCTTATTATTTCTGTCATTTTTCAGTGAAAT
>NW_011111257.1:0-522 GCF_000146605.3 Meleagris gallopavo
TTTTCTATAAAAATTATTTTGTATAATATAATATATATTATGTATAACATAATATATATTATGTTAATATATCTAATGAAAAAATATTATGTACCAAATGTTAATAAAAATTAAGCAAGTATGCAAACATTTGATTCTATTTAGGATGTCATTTAAGCAGGTGATTTAGTGTGTGCTTCCATTTCATAGATACCAGTATGAAAGGCCAGGTCTGGAGTGAGTTAATAGAAATACCTTGTCCCTGAACAGAACTACATTTCCAATGTGGAGTCAAGAGAAAAAAAAAAAATCAATTTTTTAATGGTTCAGTTGAAATAAATCCTGAAAGACTTAAGCACCTTTAGTCCTTGGCTTATCGTTCGTGTATTAATAAAGAAAAACAAAAATCTGCAAACTAATGAAGTCTTAATGTCAGTCATCAAGTCCACCATCATTTCAGTCATATGTTTTTTCTATAGAATCAAAGAATATTATTTTGGAAAACTCAGCACTCAAAATTTAAAATATATACTATATTAAAAT
>NW_011111258.1:0-475 GCF_000146605.3 Meleagris gallopavo
GTTCAACTTGGAAAAAGAGGAGAGGAAAGCACAAGAAGAAAGACGAGCCTTGCTGAAACAGCATGCAGTTAATATAAAACACTTGTTCTATTGATTTTTTTCATTTAAATAAATACATATCTGTCCAGTTTGAACTTCTGAGGAATTCATCTGTAGCCATCACTGAGATGAAAACAGACATTGTTCATCCACATACACATGACACCAAAGAATCCAAGCGTGTGGCAGATTTCTCATGGCAGAAACCCCACAAGCAACACTAGGAGGAATGGATGAGCAATTCTCCAGCGCTCACCAAGCATCCTTCCATAAAATAAGTGATTTAATTTTCTGTTCCTGCAGGGGGTGAAATCTGTTGCCCGCAATTGATAGTGATGTATTGCCAGATCCTCCTGTCAGTGACACATTATGTCATAATGCAGTGAGCTATTGCTTGTATATATGAGGCAAGTACTGCCAGAAAGACACACAAAAG
>NW_011111259.1:0-486 GCF_000146605.3 Meleagris gallopavo
CCAGTTGGACACCTGCAGCTGCACTGCTGGGTAGAGCAGGGGGGAACTCACCTTTTCTCCAGAGCTGCTGGCAGAGCTGCTCAGCCACCGGCTCAGCTCGCAGCTCAGGGCCTCCATCCAGGCCTCGTCCTCTATGGTCTCCAGCGACGCCCTCAGGAACTGTTGGAGAACAGGAGAAGACAATGTTTCCTTGCCCTTTGCCTCTTCCCTCACTCCCAAGTTGCAGCCTTCTGGGGAGAGGTGCCTGGAAGAACAGTCCCTCTCCCAGCTCCCCCAGCATTCCCTCCATTAAAGCCTCCTGCCACTCTTCTCCTAAGACCCCCCTTGGCCTTGGCACAGAGCGGAAGAGGCAGCGCCACAAAGGCGTGCGGCCGCTCCGCAGCAGCGTTTGAGAGGCTGTTCCTGTCCCACAGTGGCTCATATGGGGAGCGGGGGCTACTTGGGGCAGGCAAGCACTTCTCTGCACCACACCTCCCAGCAATGCTG
>NW_011111260.1:0-628 GCF_000146605.3 Meleagris gallopavo
GAGCAAATGAGTTGCTATTCCTCTGCTGCATTTGGCTTTCCAGGTAAATTCTCTCTTAGGACTATTCTGTTTCACACAGAATCATCGAATATCTTGAGATGGAAGGGGGTCCAACTCCTGCCTCCACACAAGACCACCCAGAAATCACAACTCTGATTTCTCACAGCTTGGGGCTGTGACCACTGCCATGGGGAGCCTGTCTCAGGCCCCAACCACCCTCTGGTGAAGAACCTTTTCCTGATATCCAACCGGAACCACTGCTGAATTTATTATATAAAAGTAGAGAAGCTATCTAGTAGGTATGTGTTACTAACAATACCTAATGAGAAAGACATTACTTTCTACAGACCGAGTCTTAGCTTGTTAAAAGTACTTCATTTTATGTACACATGCTACATGTATGCGTACACCAGAACTCAGCAAGCTCTTTGGTCATTTACTGTATCTGGGCCAGAAAGAAGACGTATTTGCAAAGCAGTGCTCTCATGGTAGAAGGGTTGTAGAATTTGTTTTATGACTAAAGCATTTGCAAAACACAAAGTTAAAAATCACTTGGTTTCACAAAGAATGACTGCCACATGTCTGCAAGGATTTTAGTTTACAAAAAGGTATGTTCACTTCCCAAGAA
>NW_011111261.1:0-407 GCF_000146605.3 Meleagris gallopavo
GGGTAAGATGACTGACTCCTTGCCGTGCTTTGTCTTAGGCACACACTCAGTCGGCCCTCAGCTGTTGAACTGAGTGTCAGCTGTCAGTTCTTTCAGTCCCGCACTTTGAGACAGCTTTGTGATGGTTCATTTCTTTTAGCCAGAGTGTCACCAGCGCTGTTGCTGATTGTCTTCCTGTGCAAGGCCTGCTGTGCTGCCCTCCAGGCAGTGTCCTGCAGCTGGGCTGAGGAGGGCTGGGCTGGGACAGGGACTGCTGCGTTCCCTCACAGCTCCCCTGCCATTTCTCTTGTCCCTGCAGGCTCCAGCTCAACTTGTGCCTTCCAGCCGTGATCAGCCGAGCCCGCAGGAGAGCAGCAAATGGCCACAGCACCTCCATCTCAGGTAGGGCTGGGGGGAAGCGGGGCAGG
>NW_011111262.1:0-605 GCF_000146605.3 Meleagris gallopavo
AGCATCTCCATCCCCCGTTGAACACCAAGGGCAACTTGCTGACTGAGGATCAGAATAATACTAAGGCTCTTAATGCCTTCTTTGCCTCAATCTTACTATTAGAAACTTACTACTGCCTGGCCACACAGCTGCCGACTCTGGTACATTGGCATGTAGAACAGAACAGACCCTGCGTGATATACGATGAGACTGTTTCAGACCTCCTCCAAAAATTGGATGCCAGCAAGTCCGTGGGGCCTGACAGATCTCACCCTGGACTGCTGATGAAATGGGCAGACATCAATGCCAACCTGCTCTTCCTCGTTCTTCGGCGGTCCACGCTAACCAGAAATGTTCCAGTAGTTTGGAGACTGGCAAATGGGACGCCAAACTTTGAATAAGGACATAAAGATGATCATCGTAGCTGCATACCTATTAGTCTCGCCTTGCTGCCTGGAAACTGACAGAACAGATCTCGGTAGCCATTGCGCACTGCTAAAGGTCAACCGGGGTATTGGGCCCAGTCACTATAGGTATACGAGTGGTAAATCCCAACTGATAAACCTGATTACATTCTATAAAACCCAAGTATTAAGACACACTAACAAAACACGATAACAAAACCC
>NW_011111263.1:0-418 GCF_000146605.3 Meleagris gallopavo
TACAATAGGCTACTTTCACATAGAGGTAACCAAAAGCTGCCTAACTCTGAAATTCAAAAGAAAAATTGGCTTACTTCTGCACTCCCAAATTGGAAAACGTATGTTAATAACTTAATTTGGATGATAAAAACATGAAAAATAAGTCCTTAAAATACTGTCTAGTCAATTTTCTGATAAAGTAAATTTGTTTTCCCATTTGTGATTAAAATGACCTACAGTAAGATTTTTTTTTAACTAGGTGTTAATTAAAATAATGGAATAGGATTTGAAAAACAATTGCAGTTCACAGTGGAAGAATTACCATAACTGATTTGTTCTCACAGTTGTGCCTGTTTTGTAGATGTTTTTAAGATGTCTGAGTTACCGGTTCTTTCTCTGCATGGTTGTTTCCAAAGCAAAAATGTGATTCCAATAAAAA
>NW_011111264.1:0-430 GCF_000146605.3 Meleagris gallopavo
CACAAGGACAAAAAATCCATCCAAAAACATCCCCTTAGTATAACTGCTGTGCAAATTCTGAATGTAAATGAGTTTGCGTTAAAAGTATATCATCTTATGAATACTAGAATTTTCAAGAAGCTTTTTCACAAAACAGCAAAGAAAGAAGTGAAATAAAAAAGGTCAACATGAAGCAAGAAACAATAGTCCCTCGTTTACTTTTACTTTCACAGTCAACTTCCATCAGCAGTAACTTCAACACTAGGAAGCCTCTCCTAAATATCATTTGAATAACATCCCCCTCCTCTGCATCCAATCTGCCATTTCCTCCATCTCACAATGTGGTTATTGCACATGATTCATAAGTGTCCTGTGACACTATGGGTACTGAGCAGCGCTGAGAAACTGTCCAACAGGTAGATTCCTTATTTGTTGCTGTCTACAATGTATT
>NW_011111265.1:0-469 GCF_000146605.3 Meleagris gallopavo
CTACTTTGAGCAGGGCTAGCTCAGAAACCTGAGGTATGACTACGTAGCCTCAAGTTTTGGACAAGGGACAACACAAACAAAAGAACAGGAGGTCTAAAAACCTCCCACTACTGCCCACCACCAGCAATAGGGTGCAGAAAAGCAGATTTTGTCCTTGATGAAAAACCTCACAGAAGACACTGAAGTTTCAAAAAAAAACAAAACAACAACTGCATAATTTTCATGTATTCACATATTAACAGGCAGGGTCTGCAAGTGCTCTGCCATAGAGCCACTCAACAGAAGCTTGCAGGCTCCTAAGTTGGATTACCACCTCAGACAATAGCAGTATAGAGATGGTGGAGCAGAGACGATTACTAATAAAAGGAAAAGAGCAGAAGACATCACAGAAGCCAGCAAAAAGACATATACAAGGGCTGCTCTGAAAGTGATGCTTCCTATTTTATTGTGTTGGCCCACAATATAAGAG
>NW_011111266.1:0-494 GCF_000146605.3 Meleagris gallopavo
CCCATCCCAAGCATTAGGTCAGATCTGGTCGTTTTACTGCAGCTGAATGGGAAGCTGCTCTGACTCAAGAATGTCAGTGTACATTTATTTTGGATGGGTACGTCGGCACATATTTCCTCCCCTCTCACTGACCTGGTTTTACTTTTTGCTCAAGTTTTGCACAAACTTCTGGGAAAGCCTGAAGGAGCTGCCTGACTTTGTAACTATGAAAAAAAAATACATTAAAAATTTCTTCAGTGCCCAAGAATTTCCCCGAGCCAGGTAGCATCCTGAAAAAAAAAACCCAAAACCAAAAACAAGGACCAGGCTAAACAAGAATGAATGGACCCAACCGAGGCAGCTGCCTGCTTCCAAATGCCAGCAGGTACTGCCATGCCACACAGCTCAAGGAAAGGATGCACAAAAAAGCACAAGACAACATCACCATCCTACGTGGAAGGTCTGCTAAGGAATAAATCACCTCTAGAGAACAATGTGCTGAATGTGAGCTTCCC
>NW_011111267.1:0-439 GCF_000146605.3 Meleagris gallopavo
ATTGCTGGGCTCAGTCCTTAAAGTTAGGGGTGGTCTTGGTTTTGTTACACTTTTACCATATTCACACTGCTAAGCTTGGTTGTGTCCTCTAAAAAAGATATTCTTCTTTTTGAGGGGAGGTTGGATTTCATTAGCAAATTAAATGAGCTGAGATGCAAACTTGGCAATTTCCTATTAGAAAAATGATCTAGAATAAGCTTGTTAGTCTTGGTGGATTTGCAGGGCGTACAGTGGATGATGCTTAAACCAGAGAAGTGTTGCTGCCAAGTTTCTGGAAGCTTTCCAACCCCCAAATTAACCTGTAATTTGTCATATAAAGCAGTGACTGCTTTAGCAGTGACTTGAGATGAATGGAAAAATGAATACAGATAGCAAAGTGATTGTGTTAATATAATATTCAGTAAAATATAGAATGGTATGCAGCTGAGATAGCAATAGG
>NW_011111268.1:0-394 GCF_000146605.3 Meleagris gallopavo
TTATAGAGGTCAATATATTTTATCAAAGAGAAGATAGAAGGGTCCTTTATGATAATCTATAGTCCACTATATAGGGAAAAAAATTATTAGCAGAATTCTTCTCTAAGTGTTTAATAAAATGTAGAGGTACAAAAAAGAAGGGAAGGAACTAGATGTATGCAGGTTAGAAATAAGACACAGATATACAACACCCAAGAATAATCAAACACTAATAAAATACACTGAAGCTTACAACAGGTGCTTGTAGGGCATTTTTAGATCAAGGATATACTTTTTCAATTTTATTTTCAATATTTCCTATATGTTTCAAAGCTGCAACACCACTAATTTTGGAAAGAAGTAATTTTCATCCAGAGAAGTCTGATTCCCTATTCCATGGTATGAGGTTTACATT
>NW_011111269.1:0-646 GCF_000146605.3 Meleagris gallopavo
TTCAATGAGGGGAGGGAGGGGCGCAGCCAGGCTCAGCCCCATCTGCTCCCACACGGGCATCGCTTCCAGCTGTGCCTGCAGGGCTGCACCCCTCACCAGCTGCTCCATCGCTGCTTCGGGCCGCCATCTCAGAGTTCCCCTAAAAGCATGAAGGAGAAAAAAAGACAAAAAAAAGGAATGAGCGGCAGCCAATGGGGTCTGGTTAAGGGCGAGGGGGTTTCACGGACGGAGCAGCTGGGATGGCCCACACGCTGGGATTCCAGGCCGTCCTCAGTGGCACCTGCCTGTGCGGCAGCGTGTGGCCTTGCGGCTCAGACATCGGTCCCGAAGCCCAAAGGAACAGGGAGGCTGCAGCGTGCGGACTTGGCGCAGCCCCTGTTCTCCTCGAGTCACAGATGGCCGACGTACCGCAGTGCCCCATCGCTGCTGCGGCACCACGCGGGATTGCTGCAGTCGCTGCAGACGGGCACAAAGGACGAACGGTCTCCGGAAAGCGCTTCCCATACGACTTGCCCGCAGGCGTGGGGCACGAGCCCCATTTGGGGGGCGACGACCCCCACCGTCCCAGCCGTGCGCTGAGGACGCCTCCGCCCCACTGCACACAGCCAGCAAGTGCAGCCCGCAGGCAGCCCTGGCCTCGACCCCA
>NW_011111270.1:0-490 GCF_000146605.3 Meleagris gallopavo
AACTTCACCTGGAGTGTGAAGCATGAAACATCTCATGTTTGTAAGAACAAAATGCTTTCAGCAGGGAATCAATGGAATGGAAGGAAGAAGCAGTACCATGCAGTACTGTAACACCTAGGAAGAGTGTTAGATTTGCACATACACAGACACGGTGTTCTTCAAACACTAACAAACAGCTGGGGAAATCTACGAAGTGATCATACAATCAAATCTTAACTGCAGACTTCTTTTCTTAGGCAGCAGAGGGCGCTAACAACATTTAAGCAGAAATTAACTGAGAACCACCAACTTTGCAAAGCAAACGCTGGGCTGAGCTGCAGCCTGGGCTGATTACTCCGGGAGAGCCCTCATTTCAAAGATCATTTCAAACACAAAGCTGGTATCAAACGGATCAATTCCAGAATCAAACTCTGCACAGTTTGATGGTCAGTGTAGCCACAAGGCTTTGTTTATCTCATGCTTATTCCACTTATTCCACATACCAGCAGTA
>NW_011111271.1:0-1015 GCF_000146605.3 Meleagris gallopavo
AGGTGTAAGACCCTACACTTGTCTTTTGTTGAACCTCATCCGGTTTCTTACTGCCCAGCTCTCCAGCCTGTCCAGGTCTCGCTGAATGGCAGCACAGCCTTCAGGCGTGTCAGCCAATCCTCCCAACTTCGTATCATCAGCAAACTTGCTGAGGGTGGCCACTATCCCCTCATCAAGGTCATTGATGAAGATGTTGAACAACACCGGACCCAGCACAGACCCCTGGGGGACACCACTGGTTACAGGTCTCCAGCCAGACTCTGTACCACCAACGGCGACCCTCTGCACTCTGCCAGTCAGCCAGTTCTCAACCCACCTCACTGTCCACTCATCTATCCCACACTTCCTCAGCTTTGTTATAAGGATGTCGTGGGAGACAGTATCAAATGCCTTTCTAAAATCTAGGTAGACTACATCTACCGCTCCTCCCCCATCCACCCAGCATGTGACAGCATCATAGAAGGCCACCAGGTTGGTCGAGCACGACTTCCCCTTGGTGAACCCATGCTGACTACTCCTGATAACCTCCTTTTCTCCCAGTTGTCTGGAGATGGTATCCAGCACAAGCTGTTCCATCACCTTTCCAGGGACAGAGGTGAGGCTGGATCTTCCCTCTTGCCCTTTTTGAAGACCGGAGTGACATTGGCTATCCTCCAGTCTTCAGGGACCTCTCCTGTTATCCAAGACCTCTCAAAAATGATGGAGAGCGGTTCGGCAATGACCTCCGCCAGCTCCTTCAGCACACGTGGATGCACCCCATCAGGTACCATGGACTTGTGCACCTTAGTACTGCCTAGGCGCTCACGCACGTCCTCTTTCCTGACTAAAGGGAAGTCTCCCATTCCCCAGACCCTCTCACTAACCTCCAGGGTGTGGAAAACCTGAGGGAGAGCCTTTTCACTGAAGACGGAAGTAAAGAAGGCATTCAGTATCTCTGCTTTCTCAGCATCCCCCGTTACCAGAACCCCCCTCACTTAGTAAGGGGCCCACATTCTCTCTAGTTTTCCTTTTGCTG
>NW_011111272.1:0-383 GCF_000146605.3 Meleagris gallopavo
CAGGGTGCCCCTGTTACTGTTGTATGAGGGTTAAAGACAGGAGGCTATGAAATTTACCTTTTTCTTTCTTTTTTCCCCCATCTTGTGTGCTAGGGTAAACCTATGCCATCTAACCGTTGGTTTGGATGTTTTTTTTCTCTCTGGCTTTCTCTCTGAGGCTTATCACTTTACCGAAGTGCAGCTTTGGGCTGAAACTCTCCTCCTGAGGATGCTCTTTGTCATGCATTATAGTATTATGGTTAAAATAACTGGCAAACATGCAAATCCAGGAGCACCATAGAAAATCAATAGCATTTCTTCAGGCAGAACACTAATTTGTAGCTACTCTGCATGACTGTGTCTTTTCCTAATGAATTCTCCAGTGCAGAGGTGCACTAAACAAC
>NW_011111273.1:0-462 GCF_000146605.3 Meleagris gallopavo
TTCACTGCCTTGTTCCAGGTAGGAAGGAACAGAGAAAAGAGAAAACAGCAATGAAGGACATCATTGGACAAAAATTTTAAAATTAGCCATGGAATATTCTGCACTAGAGAGCTCTAAGGGGTGCTTGGTACCTGTTCTGTGTTGCATCCCTCCCAGACTACTATAATTTTTAGTAGTGGCTTGGACATCTGTGTCTTCTGCAGCATTTAAACTGTTTCAGAAGTGTCTTGCTGATATCCAAACTGCTGATAAATGTATAGTAAAGGAAGCTAAGAAATACTTTTTTTTGCTTGAACAAATTGTACAAAGTAATGAGTCTTTTAGATTTGGTTTTTTAAGCCTGAAAGTTCTCTTGTGTTGCTGTGAGCCAAATACATCTATGATAATGGTGTGTTCAGGGGCAATTAGTATGTGACAGAGACCTGGGCAGCTTGAATCTGAACTGATCAGAGCAGCTGCTTT
>NW_011111274.1:0-462 GCF_000146605.3 Meleagris gallopavo
GTGAGCACTTGCAGTCTTTCAGACTGTGCTGGCTGAGTAACCTTGGGAAGGGCAGGGAAATTAGTGCTCCTTCAGAACTGGCTGTGGTCAGCACAGAGGGTCCGCTGGGAGGGGAGGAGGTGCTCAGAGGAATATCTTGCCTCAGAGGGTTTCCCCAGCATGTATCAAAAGCTGCTTTTGGCAGCGTGTGAAAGAGATGCAAGGACAGACCTGCTGGCTCATGTTGGAACAGGTACACATCCCAGGCTGCGATGCCGCGTGGGCCAAGAGGAGGTAGTTCAAGTGGCAATGAACAGCACTATCCTTGCAGTGCAGGACATGGATTGAGTCACATCGGCTAGTAGAGGAAACATCTGCCGATCACCTTGTATCACTTAGCTTCTAGCATTATTAAAAGTGCTAATTGTAAATTATTCTTCAATTTTTGGAGGCTCAAAGCCTCACTTTCAGTACAGGTGTGCT
>NW_011111275.1:0-418 GCF_000146605.3 Meleagris gallopavo
TTGCCTGCTTATCAAGGGATAAATAAGGTCACTAGGGAGTTCTACAGAGGATTCCATTTGAATGCCAGGAAGTATCTCAATATAATCTGAGACACTGGGAAAACAGTCTTGAAAAGCTAATACAGGATCAAAGGGCTCCTCATTATTAAGAAATCAATTAAAAAAAAACAAAAAACAAATAACTAAAAATGTAGAGTGATCCTGCATCAAAAAATTTGGGATCCATTTCATTTCTCCTAGACTCTCAGTATTAGGAATGTAAATGAAGTAGATAACTCCAGAGAAGTTAAGGGAATGTTCTTCTAATCCTCCAAGCAAAAAGTAGAGACAGCCCATTGTACAAGCAGACCTCTGTGTCTTTCAGCCCTCTGTAAAGGTTAGAGAACTGTAAAAATAATTGCTAAAATGAATAGATAAT
>NW_011111276.1:0-488 GCF_000146605.3 Meleagris gallopavo
TTCAAATGCATCTGTTATCTGAGCATCTGCAAAATAGAAGGGAATTGAAAACATGAAAAGAATGTTAATAATGCTTGGGTGTCGAGAATTCTAATGCAAATGATCCAGCAGTTGGCAGAGACTAGTCTGCTTTCATTTCTGTTTTGGACAGAAGGATGCATTGTAAGGCTTTTATCCCGAATTAATCCCCACCTTATACTGAAGCTTTTGAATACCAAACTTTTTTCACCTGTATCTGTGTTACCGATTGTATCAACTGTTCTTAGGGGGTGGGGGGAAAATCACGGGAATACCAGGGCACTATATAGATTTCTTGTGCTATCAGATGGACAGCACAAACCTAGAGCTTAAGGGAACAAAGATGTGTGATTATAAGAAGAAAAAAAAAAGAGGACAAATTACCATTTAACTCAAGGGACTCCTTTTTTTATTTCTCCTTTAAACAGTGTGTAGTACAGGAATGCCTTCTGTAAGTGGTCTGATAAGCC
>NW_011111277.1:0-521 GCF_000146605.3 Meleagris gallopavo
CGCAGGCTACGGCTGTGCTGATGAGGCCGTTGCCCAGGAGGGCGGCCAGGCAGATGCCCAGCAAGAGCCAGAAGGGCAGGAGCTGCAGCTGCCGCGTGTCTGCCAGCGCCAGGAGGAGGAACTCGCTGATGGAGCTGCTGTTGGGCATCTGCTGCTGGGCATGGAGTCCTGTTCAGAGTGCAGAAGTTAACAGCAACTCGAGGCAATTCTCATAGACGCTCCTCCTTCTAAACTATAGAACTTTTTATTTCTTATGGGAAAGTGTCCATTTAGCTGCATAACCTGAGTTTAATTTCATGAGGTTCAGCATTCCATAAGCAGGGTATGGAGCTTTTACCTTCCTGTCATCTCCTAGTCTATGGACGTTGTGTTGAGGGACATGTTTTAGTGAGAACTATTGCTGATGGGTGGATGGTTGGACTGAATGATCCTGTGGGTCTTTTCCAACCTTGGTGATTCTATGATTCTATGATTCTATTGTTGAATCACTGCCTTCTGGATACTTTTCTCTTAGGAACTTT
>NW_011111278.1:0-450 GCF_000146605.3 Meleagris gallopavo
GCGTTATTTACTTATCAGTGACCAGGGAACTTGGTCATAAAGGCTGCGCAGTCACATTTTATTGCCCAACAGCAATTAAGAAAGGTAGATTTCACGAGCTGATGAATCAGATGCCGTCCAATGTTACCAAATACTTCAGATGACCAAGAAATTGTGCACTCATTTAACAGAATGAAAACAATTAGCAGAAACAGAAAGTGGATAGTCCCTCTTTTGGAAACAGTTCGTAGGGAATTTTGGTGATGATGTTAATCGGAAAGGAGGAAGCAGCAGCAATTTCAAAATCATTAAAAAAAAAATCATGTTAATGAAGTCTCTGCTGATCATAATCCTTACTGTCAAGGCCAATCCACACCACTCCATCTATACCAAATAGCACATCAATGCTGTAAGTCTATTTAAATCACACTAGCAGTGTAAATCTATAACCCAAACTACAGATGGTTGGCC
>NW_011111279.1:0-457 GCF_000146605.3 Meleagris gallopavo
CCAGCAGTTGTGCTAACTGAACCAAATGTCCAGATAATGCTGCCCTGAGGAGAAAGCATTTGGAATGGAGAGAATCAAAAGTCAGATCACTCTTAGTAGAGAAAGCTGCAGCACGTGCAGCTAGCTGAACAGCAACTCAGCACAGTGGATAGATCTTACCAAGCACGGATGATGCAGCTGATACAGGTGCAGCAAAGGAGGAAGCCATCAGGATAGCATGGAGACCCAGCTTTGCTTCAGCACGACAAAGCAGTGCTGCAGATGGGTACAGCCACACACGTGGCACGTCGGGAACCAGAGCGCAGGGTCTCAGCCTGCCTGTTTTCTTCATTCACTTCTACTGAGAAAGTATGAGCACTGAGATAATGGCTGACAACCAAGCATAATTTCCCAACCAAGCCTGGGAACAAACTGGAAATCAAGCAAGTTACATAGGACAAGGAGAAAGAATATACCT
>NW_011111280.1:0-523 GCF_000146605.3 Meleagris gallopavo
CCATACCAGAGTGGTTGTTAGGTACTTGTTTATATTCACTTTGAATACAAATGTAATACTTCTGTCAATAATGAGATGTTTGTTAACATTGAAGAAAGAAAAAAAAAAGAAACAGAAAAAATTAACGTAATTTTGAGACATATAATTAACAATTGCAATTCTATCTTACTCCTCCTAGCTTCACACCAGTGCATTTTATCAATAGCATCTAGGCCAACAGTTTGTGACTAAAAGCCAAAGAAAACTCATATAACGCAGTGGTAGTGGATTTAATAGGTGATTAGATCTCTGTAACTGTATGAGTTCAACTACATTACTGTGCTAGTGAGTAAGAATGTTGCATAGCTTGTGTCTGATGTGCTTTTAATGGCTACAGTTAGGGCCCAATCCCAGCTGCCATCTTCTAGCCCAACTCCACTGGAACAGAGAGCCCCGAATTGAAATTGAATGGCTATTGAAACAAAAGGCAAACAAACCGTACTGCAGCCAGTAGTACCATGGAGCCTGCGTGAGGGTTTCAGCA
>NW_011111281.1:0-384 GCF_000146605.3 Meleagris gallopavo
TTCTCCTTGCTCTCACTCAGGTGGTGGCAGGGAGCCCTGTTGCAGGCAGCAAACTCCAAGCTGCTGCCTTACAACTGATGCAAAACCTGCACAGCAGGTTCCACAGAGCTGTGGGGGCCATGTGGGCTGCTGAGATCCCCCTGCTGCTGCAGTGTCTTGAAGGTAAGGTGCTGGTGGGGAGGAAGAGGCGGAGGCAGGGAAGGGGGGAGTGAAAACGCAGCTCTGCAGAGTGGCAGAGGGGAAGCATTTCCTGCAGCCCAGTGCTGCTCTGTCTGCATTCCAGGGGAGACAGCGCTGAGGCCTGGGGACCTAGTCCCCCCGGGGGATCTGCCCATTCCAGGACATGGATGGGCCCTTCACCGTCCCCTCAGACAGCGGTTTTGG
>NW_011111282.1:0-545 GCF_000146605.3 Meleagris gallopavo
TTTAAAACTTTTTATTTTTACTTTATCATTTTTTCTTTTCATGTCTCACCTTGGGCAATTTAAATTAGTGATAACTCCAGTTCTGTTTCTTAGGCCTAAGATCTGTGATACCGCAACCTTTGCTTTCCACAGCCTGTATAAGGACACTTAAAAATAAAACCATTGTTCCTACTCCCTCTCAGAGCAGTGACTGATGTGTACTGTATGTGTTAGGCCAAACGCAAAAGAAGCAGCCCCTGATCAACTAGGAGGAGCTTATGATCTCTAGTGGCAGAAACTAGTTGTTTCGAGAAGAGAAAAATAAATCAAAGAGGAAAAAAAATTCTTTGAGAGACAGAAAGCAGCAGAGAAATGGTGGCAGGCAGCGACCTCCGGTGGGCGCAGGGCCTTCAAGCCAAGTTCTGACTGGTGCTGCCTCTAATTTAGGCTAGATCAATCTTTAAAATTATATTATTATTTTAATTTAAGTCAATATTTCCAGTCAGAGAAAAATAGTAGGATCAGAATATAAAGTACTGCAAAGCAATCTGAGCTGCCTTGATTTG
>NW_011111283.1:0-348 GCF_000146605.3 Meleagris gallopavo
TACACCATTCAATAGAAACAATCTTGCACTGCAAAGTTTTTCATTCATTCTTTTTGCTTATAGATTGACTTAGAGTTCACACTTAGTTTATGATGGCCAGAGATACAGAAGTAAAGTATAAAATTCAGAACAATGTGCATTTTCAAATATAATTTCAGATAATAATTCTTGGTTTTGCCATCAGATTGTGAAAATATTTGAGATAAAAATATATGAAAAAAAATACATTTTTTTCACCTATCTTCTTATTTCACTGGAAACAGTTTCATAAAATACAGTTTTCAGCCACAATGGGAGCTTCTACATGATAAAAAAAAAAAGAAAAAGAAGAAGAAGAAGAAGAAGAAG
>NW_011111284.1:0-473 GCF_000146605.3 Meleagris gallopavo
ACTGGGGAGCCCAGAACTGGACACAGTACTCCAGATGAGGCCTTACCAGGGCAGAGTAGAGTGGGAGGATCACCTCCCTCGACCTGCTGGACACGCTCTTCTTAATGCACCCCAGAATGCCATTGGCCTTTTTGGCCACGAGGGCACACTGCTGGCTCATGGCCAACCTGTCGTCCACCAGGACGCCCAGGTCCCTCTCTGCAGAGCTCCTCTCCAGCAGCTCATCCCCCAGCCTGTATTGGTGTATGCAATTATTCCTCCCTAGGTGTAAGACCCTACACTTGCTTTTGTTGAACCTCATCTGGTTTCTTAGTGCCCAGCTCTCCAGCCTGTCCAGGTCTCGCTGAATGGCAGCACAGCCTTCAGGCATGTCAGCCAATCCTCCCAACTTCGTATCATCAGCAAACTTGCTGAGGGTGGCCACTATCCCCTCATCAAGGTCATTGATGAAGATGTTGAACAAGACCGGACCC
>NW_011111285.1:0-507 GCF_000146605.3 Meleagris gallopavo
ATACAGACCTACCTGAACACATTCTGTTAGCTTGCTACAAAGCTAACCTGATGCTTGCTAATGTGTAAGGAAGAGGTTTAGGGCTGGACCCAGCTCAAGCAGCATTAGTTTAAATGAACTAAAAATAACAAAGATAGCAAGACTTTATAAACCACACATCCCAAATGTAATGCAATATTTGTAGTTTCTCTAAAAACTTATTCAGAAAGCATAAAGGTACACGAATATCTAAAATCTGTTTCAATGCAGTCGTTACAGTGTTAGTACCTCTAGTTACACCTTCAGCTGGGGAACTTGTGGCCATGCTTCCAGACACAATCAGTGAACTCACTCCATCTGCAAGCTCGTTCCTTTTCCCCAAGTGGTTAGTGATTAATGCCAACTCGTAGCAATGAAAGGTGCTTTAAAGGCCTACATTGTAGGCCTTCAGCAATGACACCACTACAGAAGTACCTAAACAGAAGCCTATGTTCCACGGGACAGGATATCACAGAGGTATGTCACGGA
>NW_011111286.1:0-462 GCF_000146605.3 Meleagris gallopavo
TTACAGCTCTCACAAGGTTCAGCCAGCAGGGGATCTGGTCACGTTCTATCTGTGAGCAGCCCACACAGCTGGTGTGCTGATCACTGGCATTCACTGCAGTGGGCTCCTATATTTAGCACTCAGATTGCTGCTCTTAGAGTTCTACCACAGCATGTTCAGCATGGGTGCCAAAAACGCTGATACTCAAGTGAGCATTTGGATATCTGGATCTACAGTAACATTTTCAGTAACACGATGTGTCTGAGATGCCAAAACCAATACAAATATACTTCACGTTACCTAAATATGGATTTCAATAGCTAACAGGAACTGGAGATCAACTGTTTTTGCATTGAAAAGACAAATTTCTATGCCATTAAATAAAAGCCATCTCAGAAAAAAATAGCCTTCCATAATTCTTACGGATGTTAGCACATCTGCACCTATTTGACAGAAATCAACCATTCTTAGATATCTATCTTT
>NW_011111287.1:0-511 GCF_000146605.3 Meleagris gallopavo
TCCAAAATGGAAAATATATATTATTTTTGCAAGCTTATAATTTATTTTAAGAATAACCTTTATTTATTTATTTATTTATTTATTTATTAAAGAAGTGCAATGGTTTAGTGTATCAGTTCCAGATACACTCTCACAAAATTTGAGAGCTTTTTTCTCTCACTATAGTCATAACTGTACATAACTATCATAACCTCTTGGGAAGATACTATGAAAAAGCATCATGCTTAGACAACCATGAGAAGGGGGAGACAGTCTTCTGTTAGAACTATACGTTCTGGGTAAAATATGAAGAACAATTCTCATATTATTAAGCTGGGTTGATCCCTTCAGTCTAGTTAGCAAGCTTCTGGGCTAGTTCCCAGATATAGCTAATTTTAGGTAGGCTACACAATGTACCATGTTTTCATCTACTGTATGAAGGTTAAACATGTTATCATCTTAAAAATGGATTGTGTTTTCAGGCATCATCTCTACAGAACTGGTTTCATCAACATTTAGATGTTGTTGCTAT
>NW_011111288.1:0-456 GCF_000146605.3 Meleagris gallopavo
TGTCAGAGCAGAGCAAGACTATTCAGACCAAAGAACTGAATCATTTTCTCTTTCTGCAGGTGAAAGAAGTCTTTGAGAAGTCACCATTTCTTGTTCCAGAAGATAGTGTTAGCATCATGGACGGGTCTTATGAAGGTGTGTTTTAGAAGGAAGAAAAACTGAAAGCAAAGAGGAACGGGAGGGAAAGCAGGAATGACTGAGTCTGGCTGGAGACCTGTGACCAGTGGTGTCCCCCAGGGGTCTGTGCTGGGTCCGGTCTTGTTCAACATCTTCATCAATGACCTTGATGAGGGGATAGTGGCCACCCTCAGCAAGTTTGCTGATGATACGAAGTTGGGAGGATTGGCTGACACGCCTGAAGGCTGTGCTGCCATTCAGCGAGACCTGGACAGGCTGGAGAGCTGGGCAGTAAGAACCGGATGAGGTTCAACACAAGCAAGTGTAGGGTCTTACACC
>NW_011111289.1:0-453 GCF_000146605.3 Meleagris gallopavo
GGGAGGTGCCAGTCTCTTCTCCCTGGTCACTGATGACAGGACATGAGGGAATAGCATAAAGATGTGTCAAGAGAGGTTTGGGCATTAGGAATGGAATTAGGAATTAGGAGAGAATGGGCATTAGGAAACATTTATTTACTGTGAGAATGGTCTTCCTAGTGAGGTGCCTAATGCCGCATGCTTGTCAGTCTTTTGGAGACATTTAAACAATACCCTCAAATAATAAGATTTAACTTTTGGTTAGCCCCAAAGTGGTCAGTTTGACTACGTTATCTCTGAAAGTCCTTCCAAGTGAACTAGTCTATATGAAATAGATCATATTCAATACTTAGACTGGACATTTCTAAGATAGTGACATACATATAAGAATACTAAATGATCCTATTATTTCACACTCATCAAAACCTCCTGAGATAGTCAGTGCAAGTGTCCATTGTTTTCATACATTTTCAA
>NW_011111290.1:0-541 GCF_000146605.3 Meleagris gallopavo
GAAAAAATCGCACACACACAAATAAATGAGAACCATTTTCTAGACATATAGCTTGGATGATACAAGGTGCTTTAAGAGAACCTGGCAGAGCAGGACCTGGTACAGACTGTGACTCCCCACCAAATACTAGCAGAACCTTTGCAGCCTATTGCTGCAGCTGCTGCAGGGGATGGCAGTGCTCCCCTGGAAGCAGGATACTCCCCAGTATGTTCTTTACCACTGGCTGACTGTGATCTTCAAAAAGATTTTGTTTTCTCATCCTACTTTCCAGATACCACATAACTGATTTCAGAAAAGGAAAAAAAAAAAAAAATTTTTAGTTACTCCTGTCTTACCAACTGGAAGAGAAGGAAGAAGACATTCAGTTTTGGCAGTTTTCCATACTTGCCATTCCTTCACACAGTAGCAGCCAAAAGTGTGGCAACAGAATAAATCTGCATCTATGCATTACCTGGTGGTGGAATTTGTCCCTAGAATAGGTTCGCAGAGGTTGCTTTCAACCCATGAACACCATCTTGAATACTTTAATCTGGGTAGAATT
>NW_011111291.1:0-528 GCF_000146605.3 Meleagris gallopavo
CCCTCTCCAGCAGCTCTACGCCCCCTTCTGCCCAAACCCAAAGCACCACCAGCACTGATCTGCCATTAATCACTGGATCTGATCTCATACATTCGTGCTTCATCCACACTGCACAAGCATTACTTGGAATGAGCAGAAAATTGTTCCAGGTGACCCCAGCCTTGTTCTCTCTGCCCTGCTAGCTAGACAGTGGTTAAAATGGATGGGGAAACCACTGCAGATAACTTGAAATCACAAACCTTATTGTGTTTTGCACTTTAAATTCTATTCAGTAGTGCAACTCCAGGGTTCTGTGGACAAGTGGTGGCACTGTCCTCAGGATGGGGACAGGACAAGCCAGGACAGGTAGCTGAACTCAAGACAGAAGGTTTCTCCTGAACCTGACCTGCTTCCACAGAAAGGACGTCAGCTTTTGAGCCAAATATTTTCTCTTTGATTTTTCAACCCCTGCCCCAAGCATCTGTACATTAAAACCTTCCAGCCTGACGTAGAACTGCATTGCATCAATATTCATCTAGAAGATCCTGG
>NW_011111292.1:0-659 GCF_000146605.3 Meleagris gallopavo
CTTAAAGTCATGGCACCTTGTGAAAGTGCTTCTTACACCCAAATCTACTCACATGCATATAGTGTCTAAACAGAATGCTTAAGTATTTTGGTGCATTTACTTTACAAAGATTGTCATTAGGATTTTGTGTACATCTATGTGAATGTGTTTAATATTAAGTCAATGAAAGACATAGGGCAAAACAAAAGCTTTACAAATGGGGACAAACAAGGATCTAATAGACCATTCAAGAAAAAATATATATTTTTTTGTTGTTTACACTCATCTATAAAATGGTTTTAAGAAAATAAATTCTAAAATTCTATTAAGTATCCTGATTACAGGATATACTTGTCTTCTCCCAGATTTTTCTGAATGTCTCAGGAATTTCAATTACATTTATTGTGAGTTGCTTTCAGCATCTGACAGTCAGCACCACTGTCAAAACTTAACTGAATTAAACAAAAAGGAAAAAAGACATAGGAAGATGGATTAAAGGATCCTATAGAAGGCAAATACATGCTGGAAGCACACAAGAATAGTGTGAACCACAGAAGCAAAAAAGGAAGAAAAATCATATAAAATTGTGTCTGAAACAGAATATACTAATTAAGGTTGTATATATATATTTAAAAATTGAATGTCAATAAAATGTCTAAGTGTTAGTCAATGACTGTTAC
>NW_011111293.1:0-443 GCF_000146605.3 Meleagris gallopavo
GAAGATCCCAAGCAGCAGATGATGGTGCCAGTGCTTCGGGCACTGCTCAGGACATGCTGGGCATCTGCACTACAATTGCAAACGCTGGGGGCCAGTTTCCTGCCTCTGGTGATTTTCAAGCCTGGGATGCAAGTGTGCAGGCTGTGCAGCGAGAGCTGGAAGAGCCCACTTCCAGAGGGAAAAACTGCAGGACAGTTCCTGGTGCTTTGCTGTTTCACAGCTCTTGCCCCATCTGATGAGGCAGAAACCATGAGTTCAGATTCTTTTCTGGACTCAGGTCCTGGGCCTGCAGGACAACTTGAGCCTACGTGTGCCTCAGACACCAAAGGTGCCGAACACTCAACTTCTCCCAAGACTGCACACTCTCCAGAAGAGGCCAGTGATGCACGTGATGGCACGTGAGGGAGGAAAAGAAAGACCAGCTATGGCCATGCCTGAGTCCT
>NW_011111294.1:0-395 GCF_000146605.3 Meleagris gallopavo
TTAATCTCCACTGGACTAAAAGCAGGCTGGCTCACCCCGTCTGCGAGGGGATCAGTGCCCAGGGCAGAGTCTGGGGCTACGGGATCCTCCGAGTCTGTAGCCCCAAGGCTGGTGCTGCTGTGCTCCAGCCCACGCTGCCCTGGGGTGTGATGCACAGGAGCCACGGTGGGAGCTGGAGCTCCACATGCTGTGGTTCTCCATTCCGATGAGCTGTTCCCTGATTTGCCCAGTTATCTCCTTGCAGATTAGTTTCCCCAAACTGCCCTTGCCTGCGTGCTTCTGGGCTGACTCACGTTTGTTGTTTCCTGCCCATATCTCTGATTTCCTTCTTTTGTCCTCATGCCCTCCCTCAGGGTCCAGCACTTCTCGGGGTTGTCCCTGACTCACTGCTCCCC
>NW_011111295.1:0-467 GCF_000146605.3 Meleagris gallopavo
CTGTATGCTTCTACAAAGTTTATTTCTCATATTAAAAAGAGATCACTGGGCACAATTCTTGCTCAACAAATGCTTACTTCCAGGTGAAATTTTAGTGGGGTCCATCTTAGTGCTCAAAGTAGGAACAAGCATTGTCTGATTGCCAAAACCTATAGATGACACCAACAGAACGCTGCTAACAGCAGCATAGTATTTATGCAGAGATATATTTATGCAGCATTTTAATTCACTTTTCTCAAAAAAGGAAATTAATTAGGAACATGCAGAAAATCATTAATTTCAGTAAAAGAAGTCCTCTGGCACCTTGACCACTGGGAGTGCCTTCCTGAAGCCACAGTACAAATTTGGGGCTGAGGTCAAACTTTTCCTGCCTTTTTGGCGACAAGATGCACTGCTCGTTTTTACATAAGTTGCTTCATTCTGCAGTTCTTGGCTGCCCCATCTGCAAAATGAGGATAATTAGAATC
>NW_011111296.1:0-537 GCF_000146605.3 Meleagris gallopavo
AGCTGTTCTGTATTTCCTTCCTCCTTTGCCCCTTACAGTGAGGAGCAGGGTCCTGCCGGACTCCGGCTTTCTGCAGGCTTTCACCTCCTGCATGGACTCTCTGGTGTCTCATCAGGAATAGACTCAATGCTGTGGGCTTTCCCACCCTGAAAATGCTTTGTGCTCTTCTCCTCTGCCTCTTGTGTTGGCATTCAGTAACCACCCAGCATCCCCACTCAGCAGTCTGACGTGGTTGCAATTAATTTCATAATGCAAACTGGCCTGAGTCTGATAGGGTAGGTGAACCTCTGGCTTCAAGGCAGCATCATGGCCTAATATTGAAATCTCTTGTTACTTTCATACTTTGAACTGAAGGGTGAGTGCAAGACAAAAGCCTTGAAAGGGAAACACAGTAATGTGTTTGTGTGAAAAGTGGATTTTCAAGCTTTAAAAGGGTTGTAATGCTCTTCTACCTTGAGATGCTAATGCTGAAACTTGAAACACAGCACAATATCATTAGCAATTAAATGTGTCTGTGTAGTCCTCTTACATCTTGTA
>NW_011111297.1:0-423 GCF_000146605.3 Meleagris gallopavo
GCTGAAAAAGCCAATCTAGGGAGGACCAGATAAGAAGGGCTGGATAACTTCAACCTGGAATCATATATTTAACTCAGAGACCATCTGAGTTTTATTTTACACTTGAAATTAAATCTCTTCCTATCTTTCTAGAGATGGCAGCATTAAAGAGGAAGACCGAGATGCCCTGCGTGGGTCTGTCTCTCAGAGCAAAGGGATGATAAGGGAAATCGAGCCAACATGAACATGCCATAGGCCATGTCCAGCTGACATCCAGTAGATGTGTTCAAGTCCTCTTGCTGCATTGTGGCACAGCGACCACTCTGCAGCTACCAGACAGGCTCACAAAATCTCACATACCATGCTGAATCCACAGCTATGTGCAGCATTTGGAAAAAGCAAAAACAAACAAACTTGTATATCGAGTGCACTTAAATTAAAATA
>NW_011111298.1:0-378 GCF_000146605.3 Meleagris gallopavo
AAAACTCTTCCCCACCCCCTGCTTGGCCGTGAAGTATTTCCGAAGAAGAGGCAAGAGGTTAGTTGGGAACACAGGGGAATATGAGCAGCTAAACTCTGCATCCACCTCTTGCTACCTGCTGATCTTACAGAGATGATCTGGGATTTCCTTCTGTGGGGGGGGGTCATGGGAGATGGGGTGGTCAGCCCTTAGGAGAGGTTTGTTTCAAACTTTGCGAAATCAGGGTTTGCTTTCTCTTCCCTTGGAGGCTCTGACCCGGCCTCTGCAGGAGCTGGTGGTGGCCAGGCTCACATCCTTCCCCTGGCACAGCCCAGCTCTGCTCTGTTGTGCGGCAGCTTATTGCCACTGCAGTTGCCTGAAGCAAGTTTGGCTTTGGCA
>NW_011111299.1:0-506 GCF_000146605.3 Meleagris gallopavo
CATATTTTCACTACTGATAAAAACTTGGAAAGTATCCACATTCATTTTATGCTAATTCAATATACAATCAATGTAGATCCAATATAGAACATACTGAATGTTCTATATTGAACAAACATATGTTAGTCAGCATAACTAACCTTTCAAAAAAAATTTAGAACCCATTTAGTAGTTTTTAGTCTGAGGACATGGCTTGCACAAATTAGTCGTAGAGCATATTACTAATTATATAATACTACCTGTAGCAAGAAAAGAAAATTTAAAATAAAATATATGTAGAAAGCTGAACAAAAATATACAGACACTATATTTGAACAAGGTAGGCTAAGACACCATTACTAGACTACGTATGCAGAACAATGTGATGTACCAGGTAACATCATTATGTCCTTTGCTATTGTTTTAAATTTGGAGACAATGATTTCCCTGAGTTTCTTATCCTGCCATGAAGATGTAGGAGGGCTGCTCTAGAAGTAATGGCTCTGTTGTATTACGTTGGTCCACAC
>NW_011111300.1:0-442 GCF_000146605.3 Meleagris gallopavo
TGGAGGGAGAGGCAGTCTGCTGGCAAAAGGAAACTTCTCCTTCCCTCTGACTTCTCTTCCTGTTTGGTTACAGTGCTGTTATCTCTTCTTTGCACTTAGCTGGTAATCTCAGAGTGAGGTATTTGGAAGGGGGGCTGTGCCTTTTGGGACCAGCATGTGCTGTTGCAGGGCGAGCCTCCCTTCTGCCTCTGTAAGTCAGGCTTTGGAGGGAGAGAGCACTCCTGGCACTGCCTGTGTGAAAGCCCTCAGAGAATGTGCACTGCTTTTCATAAACTGAACAGCAGCTTTTCTGTGTTAATTTGTGCTCCTAGAAAGTTGTTTTTCTCTTCATTTAATTGTAAGCGATGCTGGTGTTTAAAAAACTTAAGGGATTTGTACCAGGTACCATATAGTTATAATGCTGTTCCTACTTTCATTGTATTTCTGTAGCCTTTACTATTTA
>NW_011111301.1:0-444 GCF_000146605.3 Meleagris gallopavo
TGTCATAGTCTCAAGTGAAAGACAGGCATAGGGCTGGCCCTTTGTGGCTTGGATTCTGTAGAGGAAACATGAATGCAGTCAAAGAAGGTTCATGTTTCTTGACAGAGCCACTGATTACCAATCAGTTTATGCTTTCCTGTATGTTCTATGTTCAACAATGATTTAAGGTATAGCATAATGTAAAGCAACAAAGGAAACGGTAGGATGATTGAGAATGAGAGGCACTAGTTTACTCGCTGAGCTTTTCCTCCCCTGCATGTTGTGGGGGAGAAGCAAAAGATGCCTCCTGTATGTGTGCATCAAATTATGTCCTTGTCCTTGTGCCATGCACAGCACCCCAGAACAAGGAGCCTACCAGCCTTACTATGTATGGCTGACGTGTGCGGGCTCTGTAATTTGGCTGTCATTAACTTATCCCACTTGCCTGCATGAGTGTGTTTGGTA
>NW_011111302.1:0-403 GCF_000146605.3 Meleagris gallopavo
GTCAGCCAGCTCCAGCCAGCGATATCCGTGTTCATCTTCTGGCAGACACACCAGGTGTTGCAGGCTCTGAGAACATTCAAAAAACACAGTTTTTACATGCATCTTCAAAGCACGCTACTGTTTTGGGCAGAACATCCACCCAAGCCCAAAACTACAGCAATGGAGAAGCAAGTGAGACAGCCCAGACAGTGAAAGGAGCAGCAGATGTTCTAATATTTTAGGCAGTAATTTTCTAAAGAAGAGATTTTACATAATTCCCTCCCTAACTCAATAGGACCGAACTCAGGAAACTCTTAACTATTTTGGGGCAAGAGAGGGCCACAGCTGACTCAACATCATCAGATTGCTATTTGCAGCACACTCTTTGTCTCGCACACATGCACGTACCTGCTCGATCTCAACA
>NW_011111303.1:0-430 GCF_000146605.3 Meleagris gallopavo
TATCCTAATACAGATATTACTTGACATCTCATCCTCACATCCTGAAGTCTTGAAGTAGAATTCTGCTAGAACAACAGTTGCTGTTGTGGAGATGAAGATGGCCACCTGAATGGTTAGGGGAGAAAAGTAACAGAAGAGGAGTATGGACTGATGTGCTTTGTTAGAAATATGTTTTATTATATTTTCATAAAAGCCACAGCATTTATAGATACCAGACTTGGTTTCTATTGACTTGCAGGTAGACTGGAAAACAAAACCAAACCAAAAGCTTCCATACAGCAACAAAGAAACTGATCAGTGTAAAACACTGCTTGAAAAGAAAATCAGCAGTAGCAGCAGAGAGGAGGAAGTTGTCCCTTGTTCCTCCTGTTCAGTCATCCACTACAAAGAGAGAGAGAAAAAAAACACATAACCAAAACCAATAAAATGT
>NW_011111304.1:0-455 GCF_000146605.3 Meleagris gallopavo
TGAAGTAAAAGGTGATGCTGCTATATTCAGATAATGTTTTACAGAAAATGGCAAGGGCTTTCAGTAGTGATGGAGAGAAAGCAAAACTGCAACACCCACCATTTGCAAAGTTGCCCAGGCAAGTACCCCACCTTATCTAGTAACAGAAAAACATTTCCTGTTCCAAATTGCTATACTGTGTTTTCAGCAGCTGTTTTTAAGCAGAAGTGACTTCCTGCTATTGACTGAAGAGATCATTCTAGAATAGCAGTGAAGTTCAGGTCAAAATGCAAGCCACTGGAACCAGAAGCTGGAAGGCAGTAAAATCAGTAGAGCCAGCCACTTGAAGGAATTAACACAAAACACATTCAGCTATGAGGCACACAGAAAATCATGAATGGTCTGAAACCCACAGCCAAAAGAATGTGGTGGAAAATTAGAGAGACCATGGAGAACTGACTAGGAATGAAAAGGCA
>NW_011111305.1:0-508 GCF_000146605.3 Meleagris gallopavo
TATTATATCCATACTTAGAGGCTCGAAGTGGTTACAAAACTTTTTTTTTCTCAATTCTATGTGATGTAATTAGGACTTTGACTTTATTTATGACCATTGTTAACCCAGTCTACGGTGACAATAATTTAGCTGCTGCTTAATTTCTATATATTTATATTAGTCTCTTGTCAATTAAATCCACTATTTTCAATAAATTTTGTGTCTTTATACTAAGATAATTAATCAACTTGTTTTTTGACTTTTTTTTTTTTAACTTAATTAGATCTTGCTGAACACCCTTGCTTGTACTTTTATCTCTGTGTTAAAATCAATTTTGTAATTAGTTGTGTTTTTAAAGCTCTGTCTACAAGGCATTTAATACTTCAAATTGTTTTCTTTCAGTGTTTATTTGCTTTCTCCAATCTCTTTACTTCTGTTTGTTTAACTTCGTCCTGGTTCTGTAAATGACGTAGACTATTTTTGTCCTTGGCTTGATACCTTTGGTCACTTGTAACTCTTATACTTCCAT
>NW_011111306.1:0-354 GCF_000146605.3 Meleagris gallopavo
TTTCATAAATAAAGACAGGCCATAATAACACGTTGAATTCAACTGTTCATGCCTAAATAAGAGAGAAAAATAACTGGTAGGAATTGCAACTATTGCCAACTCAAAAAATTGAAACCATTGGAGACCTCATAAAGGTCATGAGAGAACAAAATACAACACAGTCATGCAGGTTTCTACTTAAGGTAATAGTTTTGAGCTTTTCAAGATTCTTATTAAAAAATTCATTCTATAATAATGTAAATCAGAACATTAGTTTTTTGTTGTTTTTTTTTTTTTAAGGGTAAATTTCTATACTTGGAATATAACTTGAAATACTACAAAAACTTTGTATTTGTTAGATGTAAAATGTTAGGC
>NW_011111307.1:0-328 GCF_000146605.3 Meleagris gallopavo
TTGTTGATGACTGCTATTTGGCACTGCCCCAAAGCATGCCAGGGGCAATTCTAATAATTGAGCTGAGCTGAGTGGAGAACTGAGCTCCTAAGCCCAGAAATGTTTCCTCTCTCTAGTATATTCATGCCCTTGGAGCATAAACTGCACTCCAGCCTGACTCCTTTTACCTCCTTAGCCTGTTGCTGGTACTAAGTTCCTTACTAGGGGAGATCTCTTTGATTTTAAGACAAGGCATCATACAAATGTTTACCAGATATTTTAATTTTCTTTTTTTCCTTTTTTTTTCCTTTTTAATTTTTTTTTTTTCCCCTTTATCAAGGTCTTTCTT
>NW_011111308.1:0-2047 GCF_000146605.3 Meleagris gallopavo
TGTTTTGGTAGTGGAGGTTTCCCACGCCCCAGGTGCAGCCCTTGCTCCTGGGCCCACCACTCAAGCTTGTCTAAGTCCTGCTCAAAGGCATTCCATACCTCAGGCATGTCCACTACATGACACAGTTTTGATGTCACCTGCAAACTCGCAGAGGGTGAACTCAATCTCACTGTCGATGTCACTGATGAAAATACTAAACAGTATTGGTCCCAGCACTGACCCCTGGTGGACACCACTCATCACTGATCTCCATCCAGACGTTAAGCCAACGACCACCACTCTCTGAGTTTGCCTCTTGCAGGCAATTCCTCGTCCATCAAATCCATCAAGCTCATATCTTTCAAATTTTGAGAGAAGAATGTTGTGGGCTACCATGGCAAAGGCCTTACTGTAGTCCAGACAGATGACAAGTTCACACTGTCATTATGATTTTCTGTTCCATGTGAAAAACACATTTTTATCCTCAATTACTTTCTCTGTTAGAGAAAACAAACAGAAACAAATGCAATGTCTCCATGAGATCCCTATGTGTACTTCCTCAGGCAGCAGGTTTCAAGGCTAAAACCAAGTGCATGCCTCACATTTAGTTTCCAGAAGCCTCTTTTACAGATTTTGACAAGAAAAATCAGTTCAGTGCTCTATACGCTTTCTTTTCTGATCTCAGATTTTCAATGCATTCAATCTATACATCAAGCTATATTATATACACATAATTCCCTTTTAGAAAAACATCATGTACTAGGAAGAAAAGCAGCATCCTAGCTGAAGCAGGAGTAGAAATAATCTTTTCCTCTCAACATCCAAAGAAACTGCAAATACTATCTCCAGTATGACATAAAACAGGCATTACTGCATTCTTGTTTTGTTTAATTTAAGATCATCCAGAACTTCAAAACCAATGCAAAGTAACTACAGATACACGTGAGCATCCCTCCTGCTTAGAAACATCTAAATCAGCTCAACTGAGGCTCCTATATAGCACAGTCCGAGCTATGGCCCAATAGTGGAACACTAACATGGTACTCCTGAAGCCAATGTATGATGAAGTTTGTCTCATTTCCCTAAAATGAAACTGCCTCATTCCCCTAAAAAGATTACAATCTGAATAAGAGTAAAATCCAAATAAGGGCAGAAAAACATCAATGCCTGAAACCTACAGGGAAGAATTTGGGGGCTGTTAGAAGAAGAAATGGGAATTATAAGCTCTTCCCTCATTTCAAGCTTAGGAGAAACGAAATTGTAGCTCCCAGGGTACCATTCTCCAGAATGCTCCAGCTGCCTCTATGGCCGCTTTGACATGAAGTGGAAGCTGCTTTCCACCTCTTTCATGGGCTAAGGTATTTTGTATACTACAGAGAACAGTCTACTCCAGGTTTTTAAAAAAAATCCCAAACAAACAACTGTTGAAAAAATAGTAAAACTTAAGAGGTACATGCATGTGTCAAGCACACATATGTCCTTAATGTTCTGCAGTGACAGAAAGCGTACACCTGCATCCATATTGCTTTGCCACCAAGTCTTTAAAATAAAGTACTCCACAATCTGAACAATGTCCCTTTGTTAAATAGCAATTCAAGAGTTACTGGACCCTGTTTCACGCTTCCCCCATTAAAATGCAAATCACTACCTTGATATAACGAGACTCAAAACAGAATTCTGCAGAAGTAATGGAAATGCACAGAGCTTCTATCATCTACTGATAACAACAACTTCTGCAATTATTCTAATTGCTTTCACCATTATGATTTATATTCACGCATTTCCTTAAGGAGGAAATAATTTTTAAAATAAGCTCAACAAGAAAGAAATATGCTAAAAGATGTGAACTTAAATTGAGTTTTCTGATCTCAAACAATGACTTTCATGATAAATTAACAAACAATAAAATAAGTAGCAAAAGCAGATGAAGAATAGAAAGATTCCATCTGAAGAAGGCTCTACTAATCTGTGTCTGACAGTTTAATAAAAAATGGCAGACAAGAAGAAATAATGGTAAAGTATAATCACAATAACTGTAATATAATAAACAATATCTTTCAAAGGAAGA
>NW_011111309.1:0-2139 GCF_000146605.3 Meleagris gallopavo
CAAGCCATTCTATGGTTCTAAGAGCTTGCCTACTTGAGGAGATAGTTATTTCCATAAAATAAAAATAAATAATTAGACATTTAGAATAACAAGTCTAGAGAAAGAGTGGTAAAATAAATGATGTATCTTTTGAAAACAGTTGTCTCTCATTCATTCATATCCCCATTATAGCTGCTCTGAGCAGGTCATGTTACACTATCTTTTAGTCCCTATGACTAAAGATATTTCTGATGTTATGTACTCTTTTGACATGCTTCAGCTCATTCTCTGGAACTACTGCCAAGGGGTTTGTTCCATTGCCTTGATCCTTCAGATAGATAACTAGGATAAAGATAGTCATGGATTTTTCTGTGAAGTAAATATTTGCATGACTGTAGTATCTGAAACAAAGTTAGAATTTAAGGATTTTTATTTCTTTCTGGATTATCTAGGAACTCTGTTCAAAGATTAAAAGACTTCTAAATTGATAATTTTCACATAGTAGAAAAAGAAGGAATTATATGGACATGCAGAAAAGTTTTGAAAGTCTCAGTCCACCACCAGCAGGTCATCAACTTTAGTTCTATAACAATTTTTCATCATGGATTTCTCTGTACATGTACTTTTAGACACAAATTTCAATAAATATCAGTACTACTACTGTTACTTTTGACACCATTATTTGCTCCAACTATTTTATTTTTCCTCAGTCCCTATATAACTTTCTTGGCAGACGTGACAATAGAATATCTCAGTGTTTTGCCTTTGTGGTACAAGCTCTGGGAAGATCTAAATGACTGTATTTAACATCATTTTCTTTAATTAACAACAATTACCTCTAAAGAAGGTAAAGATCAGTGTATTTTAATTTATGTCAAGAGTTTTAATTAAATATTTCTTTAAAAAAAATCAGTATTTGTACGAGTTTTCAGAGCATTCTTTTTCTTCACTTATAGCTAACAAATATATATTTAATTCATAAAACTGTTATTTCTATGTGTCTAAAACAAAGCCACCTATAATCATTAAAAAACAATCCTATAATAAATTATTGTCCTTTCATTAAATGATAAGCCTTGTGGAAAGTAAAAAAAATCATATTACCCTGATTTGCAGAAATAATCCTAAATAAAGTACAGTAATTCTCAAAAACAGTCATCAGGCTTTGATCTCCTTTTTATATAAAGCAATGATTACACTTTTACAACATTTAACTGTTTTTCATTTAAAAGCTTTTATAAAAGTTTATTCTTTGTAGTCACTAATGGTAAAAAAAGCAATCTACCTCAGCAGTTTAGCATTCTAAGTGAAAAAAATCAATTTTGAATGACAATCTGTTATTCATCCATAAAATGCATTAACTAATGAAAAATAGTTATTTCTCTACAATATTACAGTCACATTTCAGTAAGAGACTTAAAACAACTGTGACTTCACAACCTTCAGATACAATTAAAGATGTGTATGGCTAAGTCAGCTGTAAGTGAATTGTCTGAAGTCTATCAGGGTTGAATGAAATAGCTACATGACTTGAAGCTATAAATACAATGAAAAAGAAAAGATAAATACTTAATTAGTAGACAATTCCTTTGCGAGAAAGGATGAAAATCCAGTTATTTGACTGCTTTTATTTATCCAAGATCATAAATAAGAAGCATACATGTGACAGAATTCTTTTGTGGAACCTATTTCTTCATGTGCCACACAGCAGTATTTAAAAAAAAACACAGCCAATGATAATGAAAATGGAAAAGCAAATATTGTGTGTAAAAATAGAGTCAGACTCAATTCACTGTTCCAGGAAACAATTTTACTGTATTTTATCCAGAGCTGGATAAGCAATTTCCTTCCTCATTGTGCTAGGGGAGTTTTCATGACAATCTTGCATGTTACAAAATCCTTACATTAGATCTTCAAGCAGGCTGTGAATTAAAAAAAAAAAAGAAAAAAAAAGAAAAATAAATAATACCAGATACAATTTTAGTATAGTAAAAAGTTTTACTAGCCTCGAGAAATTCTTAAAGACCAATATTGCACTACATTAGCTGGTTTTGTTTGTATGTCCTGAAAGACAAGACAAGCAGTGAAAAAATAGTATCCTGAACATTCAGCCACAGCAGAAGTCTGCTGCACTCAAAAGAAACAGCACACTAAATCGAC
>NW_011111310.1:0-1711 GCF_000146605.3 Meleagris gallopavo
TCCTTTCCTTTTCTTTTGTTTTGTTTCCTGGCAGTAGAGGACAGCAAGGGATGTAAGTCATTTCTGCCTTGCTCATGAATGGGAACGCTCTTCTCAAGCATGTCTCTTACAGCTTGATAGTACAAAGTACTCTGGCCGTGTTGTTCAAAATAATGGTGCTTATATTTGTTCCTAAGACCCTCTGGCCATTTTTGCTAATCATGAACTTACTTGACATTGAATTTGTAGGTGTCTTTAAAGTTGAAGAAGAAATACATTTTAATGACTCATTACATTCCTGAATGTATATTAGAAGGTTGGAGGTTTTTTGGAATTTGAAATTATTTTGTCTCAAATGGATCTCGAGACTGCAAGCTCAGACTGAACTAAATTCACACTGAGAAAATGAGCAACAATACATCTCCCATATGGATCTCTAAATTATTGAACACAAGGAAGAATGTTTTGCAACTTTGACTGGGGAATTGTTAATCAGGCCATAATAGTATGTAGGTCAAAAACCAATTAAAAGAGCCTGACTAGAATTTATGATTAAGCAAGTATTAGAAACTATACTTATTAAATAAAATAAAAAGATGGAATAGATTCATAAATATGAATTATTATTTATATTCCTCTGTGCTCTGGACACAGTATGACAGTTTGTGCAGCAATAAAGCAGTTAAGTCAGAGATCAGTTACTAACTTCAGGAACAGAAAAATAGTTTGGCTGATGAAAAGCTTATTCAGCCCTTGACAAATACTTGGCTGCCACAATAGTTTATTTGAAATGACTTTTATTTTTGTAACTGCCAAACAAATAAACTATGTATAGTGTTTTTAGTCCAGCTTTGAAGTTCAGTCTGTTCTGGCAAGGCACTGCTACTTCACAAGTAATGAAAATACAATCCCTGCTGTTACTTATCCTGGCGAACCATTTTCTTATCACAAAGGCTTGCAAAACAAATGAGCAGTTGGATATCTATTGGTAAAGTTCTGTAAAGCTGCACTACTGTGACAATAAAAAAAAAACATAGCAAAAACTACAACATTTTGAAATGCACAAAAAATATAAAGAAGAAATTACATGCCTTGTTATTGTATTTTGATCCTGACAGGCATCCAGCACCACATAGCCACTCATTTACTCTCCCAAGGTGGAATGAGGGAAAGGAATAGGAAATGTAAAAGTACAAGAAATTATGCGTGTGTGCACAAGTAAAGCAAAACAAGGAATTTGTTTACTACTTCCCATGGATAGGCAGAAGTTCAGTTACTCTCTGGGCTCACCACTCATACTGGTTTCCTGGGGAGACAAATGCCATCACTCCAAATGCCCCTTTGTCTCGCTCCAATGTATTGGAGAAAGAGGAGATTGTTTTTAATATAAGTACACCTGGCATGAGATTAAAAAACAACAGGTCAAACGTTGGTCCAACAAGTTTATTATAAATCCTAATCAAGTAGACAGAAAAGGGAAGAATGGCAACTATTATGAATTAGGGCGATGGGGAAAGGAAGGCGGATGATAGAAAAAACAAGAATTACATGAAGCACAGACAGTCACCACCAGGACCTAGCAGTGGTCCCATTGCACATCATTCCAAAGCTCTGAGGTAAAAGCACAGGAAGAGAGCAGCAGCAGCATGGCCAATTGTATGGGAACCGCTGAATCAAGACCTGAACCTCTGATTGATCACCTGAGGTAAGCAATGAGTCAGCCCTGGGAGCA
>NW_011111311.1:0-1945 GCF_000146605.3 Meleagris gallopavo
AAACACAACAGTTAAAATACTATTTAACAACAACAAAATCACATCGATAGCTTCTCCTCTTCTTACTTCACCTGAATTTATTCCTCCCCTCAAACTGTGTTTCTTGACATGCATTTCTCTTTTTTCATGCCTTTATTCTTGTTCTTTTCTACCTGATAACAGCACTGAAAGATTACAGAAGACAGGAAAAGACCTTCTTGTTCTCTTTTACTGTGATTCCCACTAAGTGTTAAGACAAAGCATGAAAAACATTGCTCAATAATTTTACTTTAAGACAGAACATATCTAGAGCAAGTATTTCTGAAAAGATCATATTCGAATACTACTGCTATGATCAAACTTGCCCTTTTCCTTCTGCTACCAGTACACTATTGAATAAGTAGGTCAGAATAGGTCACTTGCTTTATCAAGATCTGGTTCTTCCAGTGCTAGTGCAAGCTCATTGTTGTCCATTACAGAGGCTGCTGCAACATCAAGTGGTGTCGAACCTCTCATTGAAGGAAATGCTGCAGAAGAACGTTAATATAGATATATTAAAAAAAAATAAAATCAATTTGCAGTAACCACAATTATGCAGCAGAGGGCAGTAATCACACTGGAATCTAAACATATTAATAGCATGTTGTATGTACAGCTGTTCTTCAACCAAGAGCATGGTTAGTTTTCAAATAGTGTTACAATAAATACTGAAATCCTTTCCTGTCTTGACATCCACATCCACAAACATACAGAACTATGTTATTTTTAAATGCAGATATAGAAATCATTATTAACAACATGGCAAAATATAAGCAATTTTATACAACAGTTTCTTTAGCCGAATAAGATTTCAGCTCTGTAACTCTCAGAAGCTGCATAACCCTATCAGTTCAATATTTTTTAATATATCTATATTCAGGTAAAAGAGTGACTTTCAAACTGCAATGTTACCTTTTTTATTTCATTAATTCTTATTCCATTTTTGGTGTTCAGTATGGATAGATATGGTCATAGAAATAATAGCTATGAATAGCCAAAATATTATAAAAATCACATGCTGACTTGTCTTACTATACCTTACTAATACAACCATCTACATAGCCAAGAGAATTTTCCTTGAGCTAGTACATACACATCAAAAATCAAACACCCAATCAAATATCCATTCCAAAATATAAATACGAAATTCATATTAGTGGAATAAATTTTAGAGGAGTAGGGAAACAGCAAAAAAAGAAATTTATATTCATTGCTCAGATGAAATAGATCAGCATCAAAGATGGTTAATTTCATCTTAGATTTCCAATGACAGTTATACCAAGTGGAACAAATGTAGATTTGGTCCTAAATCTTTCTATGTTAAGACTGCTTGGATGAAAGGAAAACAGAGAAGAAGGTAAAAAGAGCAAGGTTTCATCACACACTTCAAATTGCTATACAAATTACAAGTTATTCCTTGTGTTGGTTTTAACTATTACGGCTATACGACATACCCAACCCAACGCTGCTGTTTTCCAGTAAGTAACTGAGATGCTCAAACATGGCTTTTTGGTTTTGACGACTAATTCGACAGAAGTAGCACAGAAATCGACAACAGCTTGCCACCATCTTAGGAAAAACGATCTGCTGAAGAAGAATGTTGACAAAGCAGTGAAAAATGTTAATTACCAATCTGTTCTAATTTTTCTTCCCACATCCCTAACAAGGAAAGCATAGCAAAGTTACCAAGGTGATAAGCAAATGACAGTTGCTTTTGTTCTAATTCAAGAAAGGATCTGCATTTCCTTTTAACCTTTGTATTCATTAGGCCCTTAGGTTTAAAATGTTGGAAAATCATTTTGCGGGAAACTATAGAGAACATATAAGAAAGAAAATCTGAGACTTATTTTTCTCAACTCTCTCAAAAGCAATCTGTAGATTAGCAAACATGGCTATACAAAAATGGTTATAGAAACAAGCTCAGTCA
>NW_011111312.1:0-1167 GCF_000146605.3 Meleagris gallopavo
ATGCATTTGTTTTTCCAGTGAACAGCTGATCTAAATTGCTGTCTTTGGTCTTTTCTGGATCCAGGCTGCAATAGCGGGCAGTGCTTGCACTCTGTCCCTGAGAGCCAACAGCCTGGGGTACTTGTCTGCCAGGTCAGCTTTATAGGACAGGAGCGTTGTGCTGCACACATCCCAGTAGAAATCAGCCCATGTTACCTGGTGGAAAGAGGGAAAAAGTTGAAAACCTGAATTGGTAATCTGAAAAAAAAAATGGGGACAACGAATATTTTCAGCAAAAATGAAGCACAAATGATCTGGTTTGGGCTAGGTTTTGTTTTCTTAAGTTACAGAGATAGCAACTGTGCTGCAATGCAAGGATTAACTTGATTAAAAATTAGTTAAAACAGGTCCTTGCTACTAATATTGTTTTCTTCTTCTTTTTTTAGTATTGTCTCACAAATTGAGCAGTGACTCTAAACAGAGTTTGTAACACATACCTGCACTAAGTAGTACAAAAGCATTTATAACGTCTTGTATCAACATCTAGAGTAGTTTAGGAAACAGATCTGTCCTGGTTTGCTTTCTTTTTCTGATGGCATGAACAGCTTTCACTATACAATGGAGCAACCAGTTGCGTATTGGTAAGAACAAAGAATTTAAAAAAAATAAAAAGTGACTTGTTTTTACAAGATTTCATTGGGATAACATGAAATCCATAATGCCAACAGTAGTCAACAGTTGCATTTTACTGGCGGTGTCACTGGAATGAGAGAAACCAAAATTATACTTACAGATTTCCCTACAAACCATTTGTTGTCTCCTAAGAAAGCATCCAAATCTTTCAGCAGCTCGGGGCCTTTGTTGGTGAGGATGTCGTTAAAAGCTTTCTCCTGGGGGAAGAACAGAATGCACACAGTGATCAGCAAAACTGGATTCTTGAGGTTTCTTAGGAAAAAAGATGAACAGGGAAAACTGGAAAAGCTGATAGAGTCGTTATGTTCCTCTTTGTTGGGAGGAGTGTGTTAACATCCTAGTGCAGATCAAGAATGCAGACAGAGAGGTTATTTAAAATAAAGAAATGTGGTGATGCTGTGTTGTTATTGGAGTACTTGCAAGGGGACAGTATGCAATGCAGCTGAACTACCTGAAAAGCTTGTCACCTGCCTGGAACACCCAGCACAAGACTCA
>NW_011111313.1:0-979 GCF_000146605.3 Meleagris gallopavo
TACAAACTAAGTTGGAGGCAGGAGCCATGTGTGATGGTGAGGCCTCAAAATACTTTTCCTTCCTAGAAGGAGGTACCAGAAAAGCCCACCACCCTCATGCTAAGGTTACAGTTTTAAACATGCACTGGTGGCAAGTCCAAGACCAAAAACTATTTAACTACAAAAAACTCAAGTATTTAGATGAGCAGAGGCCAAGTCAGACTGGCTTACGCAGGTCAAACCACCAGGTTTTCTATTAAAAGTCATCTTGAATTCTGTGCTCCTTATCTGCAGACTTAAGGGTCACGGAGGAAAATTCCTAATATGAAAGGTTAAGCTAACACAGGCAGCCCAGAATGGTTTGAAGACAGGACCTGAATCAGCAGGTCTAAATTCTAATCCCAGCTGCTCCACTGCAATATTCTGAATAAAGTACTTTATCCTACCTATACTTTTTCTTTCAAGGACTACCTCCAGATAGTTCTGCAAGTTCAGCTCAACCTCTCCCAGTATGTTTCTTCAGTGTCTCATGTAACAGGAGTCCTCTTCACTGAGTCTCTTCGGGTCATATCAGGCCAGATACCCTAAGTGCCTAACATACTACAGAAGTCAGGTACCAAATATCAACAGCATAAAATGGAATTCAAGTCACCCATTAACCAGTACAACCAGACCATGACTCAGTTGGGCAGATGTAGCTGCAACACAATTCATCTGACCACAAGTGCCTAATTTAAACGTCACAGTTACTCCTTTCCACTGACTGTACACCCAAGCAGGCTGCAACTGCAGATAATAGGCGATCTGAATCACACACCATTTCCAAACTTATGATGACACAAGGTCAGGTCACTGTGGGAATGGAGTCCAAAGACAATCCTGTTGTATAGTGTGATACAGCAGGATTCTTGTGTGCAGGCTGACATTGTGGCTACTGGCACTATCCGCTTGTATATGGCTTATAAAAAAGGGAGGAGTGCTTGTACACAGCATTTATTGA
>NW_011111314.1:0-1207 GCF_000146605.3 Meleagris gallopavo
CTGACAGGCATACCCCACTCTCCCACAGGCCAAGCTATTTTGAGTGAGCACCTGGTACTTTAAAGATCATGCTTCAAAAACAAAAAAGGGGGATTGTGGCTATGACTCCTCAGGAAAGAATAGCTAAAGCATGTTATGTTCTTGATTTTATAAATTGGTGAACAAAAGAGGGCCCCCCAATTTACTGACACTTTGGTCAAAATCCTTTGACTCCTGTCAAGGAAAGAGCACAGATTATGGTAAAAAATCTGAATTCTGATCAGTGGGAAGGGCCCTGATCATAATGTGGGGCTGAGGCTATGCTTAACAGGAACAGGTCTGAGATGGGTATCAGCACGATGGATGCGGCCAGCCATATCAGCACTGGCTGTAACATGATCACTGCACTTCCAGCAGAGGTTTAGACACTCACCATCAAGTCACATTTTGTCAAGCTGCCTCACTAAGAAATCATAAGAACTGGAATCATTGGGAATTGGTTAACATAGACTATTATTTGTACTCTAAAGAGCCCATTGTTTGTTCAGTGTGTTATTTCTGGTTTGCTACTATTAGAATTGTTTCTGAACCATGCTTCTTTTTCTGTTAATAGAAAAGGGGGAGATGTGGCATAAAGAAGGTTGTTGTATTGCTAATGAGTGATAAAGCTTAACAATAACTTGAGCCAGACGTACACACCCACAAGGCGCCTAACCCTTACATGTAACGAGTCTTGGTTGCACGGGAAAACTGTTATATTGCACGGGTATGAAAGGTGGTAAGCAGCTAGAATAAAGGCCTTTTGTTTTGTACCAGTGAACAAGTCCGTATCTCATTTGCCCCTCTAGCAAGAATAGCCCCGTTTATGTTTATTAATGAAGCATGAAGTCAGCATTTCATCAGAACTTTCACCTGAAAAGAAGTTCAGTTGTTTGTACAATTTAATGTATGAATATCTAATTACTGTAACTTCATCTTGAGTCAGCAAGACCTTTGTAAGTAGGTTTACCTATTTTGTTTTAAGAGAGCTTTCTTATTACAAAATGATTTAAACCACTTTAGAGAAAGGGTTAAGTAAGGAGGAAAGGTAGAAATACAAACTGGGAAAAAATGTGTTTTCAGACAGCTTTCTACTTGTTTACTGTGAATTTTTAAGATGGGTCTCTGCTTTAATTAACTCAGTCTTTTAACACCCTGAGGTGTCTCCTGAGTTTTTTTTTTTTTTTTT
>NW_011111315.1:0-949 GCF_000146605.3 Meleagris gallopavo
GATACTTACTTCCATTATTTATATTATTATATACTGAATGTATATTATCATTACTGAAGCAGAAGAAACATTAAAAAGGGATGAGAGAAATAAACAGCCTTGAACAATATTCAACCTGAAAACATTTTGGTACATATACATTTAACTGCAGTTTGACTCACTAACAGAAATTTCTTTATGTGCATTTCTTGTTCTAGTGGATGTATACAACTTGACATCCAAACATATTTGGCCTTTGTATTCCTTACACATTTTGCCCTGTTCCACTAGGTCTTCTGCATGTTACCAAGACAAGTTCTAAATTAAGCTGCTTTGCTTTTCCTAGCCTTATCCTCTTAGCATCACTATTTAACTTCACTCTTAACATCAGTTCATTGAAGCTTTGATAAAATCTATTTAATATTCATGGCCCATTCATAGAACATAGGTCTTGATTTTCTCTGCAAACCACAGTTCGATGTGGCTTGCAAGGCTTGCAAACATCTGTAATCTAACTCTATCTTGATTTCGTTTCAAGTCACTCATTAAAACAATTTCATGACACTATTAAAAAAAATCTATGACAAAAGATAGAAGCAGACTGTATAAGGAGGAGAGTCAGTGGTGAACAGATGTAACTGGTTTAGCTGAAAGCAAGCACGGTAGTCATAGGCTCATGGAGTATGCTGGTTACAAGAGAGAGAAACAAAATGAAGTGTTTATCTATTAATCTATACAGATGTGTATAAGTACCTAAACACACGTATATATGTACATAAACACAGACTAATACATGAACATTTTGGGTTAGTGATGGCTTTGCCTGCTTTTCTTACTAATAGAGGCAGCCTTGGGAATGTCTATGAGAATACCATGTGAAACTCCAGGCTCTGCTACACCCAGTTCCTGGGGCAGGTGTATGGATAGAATATTTGTATCACAGTAAGCCTGAGAAGCCATTATCAGAGTA
>NW_011111316.1:0-1080 GCF_000146605.3 Meleagris gallopavo
AAAGGAAAAAATAGAGCAACACAATTTTCCAATACAGTGTGGAGCAGTGCAAAGGGCATTGCTCAGAAAAACAAAGTATTTTGCAATGCTTCATCCACATGAAAGGTGAAGTGACTTCTAACAGTGCTTATGTTTAACTTGAACTCTAAATAAAACAGAACTGAATACCTTCTGGTTGTCAGGGCTGAATAATTCCAGAGACCTTGCTGTAGTTTTTGTAGGTCATTACACTAATTTAAATTCACAATGCTTTCATCTCTGCTTTGAATGTAAAGTATCTCACAGTCATCTGTACTGCATTTCCTTTTTTATGCTTTTAATAGCTAGTTTCTGCTATTTCCCTCTCAAGTGCTTCAGAATTCATTCTCTCCTTGACTACCATTTTGTTCTCAAAAGAAGGCTGATTTAAGATTATAAACAAAGAAGCTACAGGAATAACTTCAGTGTCCATGCTAACTAAATGGATTTTTTTTGCTTAAACTGAAGTTGTTTCCATTTTGTGACTAGGAAGAAATTGAAGTTAATGGAAAACTGGCTTTTAAAAGAAGCTTAGTGCTTGTGTGCCTCTATACTCTTGATCTGTAGCAAAGTTATGAAGTTATATGATTTGGTCTGACTAAAGTTTAATTCTGTTTAGTTGAACTACCAACATGGGTCAGACCTATCTTAAACTCAAAATTTTGCCCAAACTACAGAGCTTCAATTGCCTTTTTCCCCCTTCTCAGAAATATGTTTGTGTGTTGTTCCCATGCATTAAATAATGCTAGATTTTCACCTGTGGAATGGCATGAGACGCTGAAGGCTTTTGATAGTGAAATTTTGAGTTGGTAAGCAAAGTAGCCTCTGATCAGCCCTTGGCTCCTGTTGCAGTGCCATGGGGCAACATCACAAATATCACTATCACCTCTGGCTGTTAAGCTCTTCTGAAGCCCTATCTAATTATTCTGTGCAGGCTGCACTGGTAGTGTTTGATTATGTCTGAACCAGAGGACGAGCTTCAGCTTTTTCAGTACGAGGAGAAGGAAGGGTGTCTCTCTTATCTGTAAAATTAATAAGACTGGCAAGACTTGAAACTCCATA
>NW_011111317.1:0-1170 GCF_000146605.3 Meleagris gallopavo
CATATGATATCTTTGTCACATTTACAGATCTATAGTGGCAAGAAAGCATTTAAGTCTTCACAGCATTTTCCAAATTAGTAGTGGGAAAGCTGATGTGGTTTTGTTCTATGTTGCTGTGAAAGTGAGCATCTCAATTCCTCTCTGCCATTTCCCTGGTCAGAGTTTTTGAGTTTTGATCCCCCGTTTGCAGGTTGTTCAGATCTGGCTTTGTTCTTGTGTCAGGTTTTTATTACAGTCTTGTTTTTAATTTAGTTTAAGATCTTTGTCTTCACCAAAATGTGTGGTGATCTTCCTGCATCCTGGGCTTGTATTGTTTTCCAGAAGGGATATTACTGTCCATTTGTGGTGGACAGAATTAAATTTCAGTTCAGGTGCTGCCTGCAGGTGCTGTTGGTGCACTCCTCTCTACAGGGCCAGCTGGAGAGAACAGCCAAACGATTTTGGTAGGCTAACACTGCTGGTTGCCCAGAATGCTCTGAGACATCCCTGGCTGTCATTGCTGAGAGGAACCTTTTTTCATTCTGCCGTATGTTTTATTATCAGAATTTGGTTCTGACTCTGCTTGTAACAGCAATTTTATAAACATGGACAGGAAAGAGGATTTCGTTGTTGCTTTTTGCGTGTCTGCTGTTTTCAAGTAGATTTCAGTTTACTTTGTAAAGCAGCATCTTTGTCTTGAGCACTTTCTTGTTTCTTGAAGTTAAAGTAGTTTCAGCTGTTTATCGTGCTCATTGATTCTTCTGCCAGTTTTACTGGATTTCTTTTATTTTTCATGTTGTTAGATTTTAGTGTGTTTTCTTAATTGAGATTTTCTGTTGTCAATAGTCTTCTCTGTCAGCCTGAAATCCAATACCTTTTGTAATTCACTGTCAAATGCAGCATGAAAAAAATGGAAAAATACTCCAGGATTTGCTTATCTTAACACAGGTCCAAGTAAGTTGCTATTGCTGTCCTTTTGCAGACATCCTGATACTTCCATGGAAAAATGATTTGCTCAAATCAAATAGACTTTGACATAATTTTTTTAACAACGTGTTAAGACAGTTTTGTTCTGTTTAACACACTGGGTTATTCCTCACTGAAAAACAAAGAGGTGTTATTACTTTAGCAATCATTAGTCAACAATTTTGTTTTGGGGAAAGTCCTGTTGAGAGCATGTATCTGTGTTTA
>NW_011111318.1:0-975 GCF_000146605.3 Meleagris gallopavo
TGAACTGGCATGCTCTTTTCATTAATAATATAGTAGAATATGTTATGCTTCAGAGAGCTTTTCTTTGCCAAAAAAACAAAACCAAACTGAATTCCAAAACCCCTCACATTGTGCTGTAGTACTTTCCCTTTAAGAAAAGCATATCTCTCTCCAGATGCCTGCATCTCTTTGATACAGAAGGGTACACTAAGTTCCATCTATAAACAGAATCCACTAATTAAGAGTAATTGCTTAGGAGATTGGTACAGACTATTCAGAATCAGATGCATGTTCCTCTCAGATATCCATTAGCCCCTAATAAGATAATGCAGATGTGCCAGTCTGTTTCCTGTTTCCTTCTATTGTACCTTTATTGCCATATATGGACCAATGGGATGGGCTGAACAATAAGTGGATGTCCTTTTGCTCCCTGAACAGTTCTCAAAGGAATGTTTGTTATTAGATTGCTTTTTCTGTTTAGTTTCACATCACTATGCTAATAAAGGAAACATAACACTCCAAAGGCTTTTTTACTTCTGCCACTGTAACTAGTTTATTGTTTAATTAAATCTCTTTGTATAGGCAAGAAAACAAAATGCAACATCCCGCAGTTGACAGTGACTTGTGGAAAGCTTACTACACTCCTTTTCCTAGTAAATTTTCCACTCATTTTTAGTGGTTTAAAACCAGCATGGTGATCACGTTACTGTATCTGACTGATTTGCACTCAACTCCTGCTAAATTTGCTGAGTTTTTCAATGCGGTGTCATCAGCTAGCATAATAGAGAGCATATGCATAATCAGGGGTTTCAATATATACTACAAACTGTACGTTAAATGCAGTAAGCGTTCTTGGGACTATTGCATCTTCACTTGTTTTGGAAACATTAAAAATATGTCTCAAAATTAATAATAATGAATATATAATAATAATAAATGAGGACTTGGTCAACTCTGTCCCCTTGGGAAAATATGCAATATATTGTTGAGGGCTTT
>NW_011111319.1:0-775 GCF_000146605.3 Meleagris gallopavo
CTACATCTGTATTAGTCAGAACTGACATACATTATCCTTTTAAAGGACATAATTTGGCATAACAGTTCAATGAAAGGAAATGTAAAAACATTCCTGACAATCCGGACATTTTGTTCTGACAGTATTAACAACTTTCTGTAAAAACCATCAATACACAGCTGAATTGCATGGCATATGCATTCAAGCTGTTAAGACTTAAATTACCAGCCATTATGTAAGCAGCTTTTAAACATACTTCAAGGGAACTGAATGATAAACAATCTTTAAAAACACCTGACACACAATTATGGAAGTGTTTCCAAGTTGTCTGTCTTTCAGTGTAATTCACTGGCATTATACTAAAGTGAACATAATTTCAGTGTAACCTAAATCTGAAACATAATGTTCTGATATTTCACAGTACTGACAATCACCATCACTGTCTGCAATCACATACCAGTTAAATTAGTCCAGTTAAATTAGTTCTCATCTATCCATAACGTATTTTACATCCTGATCTCCTCCCAGTCATTCCTGAATATAAACAGGAGAATAAGTAAGCGAAGTGTTCTGCTCTACATTTCTGAAAAACAGAGGAAGATGGTAATAAATCTATTTTTCATCATTTGTTCTGAATTCTTTTCACTATAAATTAGATCAAAAATCACAGTCTGAATGAAGTCTATACAATGGCAGGTTGCTAGGGATAAGCACACAGCTTAAGCTGAAGCATTGGTCTCACGCTTAATTCTATTAATGTTCTACAAACATCAGTTAGTTCAAAACACCCACAACA
>NW_011111320.1:0-634 GCF_000146605.3 Meleagris gallopavo
AAAAAAAAAAAAAAGAAACAGTTTTCTTTCCAGGAAATGCACCCATAGGATTGTTCCAAGCAGATCCCTCCATAAGCCAGACTCTGCTCTCTAGAGACCCAGGGTTATTATTTGCCTTGCTTCCTTCTTTGAAGATTCTGAAATCCACCACCATTTCATGTTTACTGCAGTGAAGATTTCTCCCAACATTTACATCAGCTCTTCCTTATTTGTAAGAATCAGGACCAAAGCTCCACCCCTTGCCAGCTGTTTAATTGCTTGTGCTAGGAGCTTATCAAGAATGCACACCAGAAAACTGGTGACTTCTTGTGTCATGCTCTTCCAGAAAACGGCAAGAGGGTTGAAGTACCATTGAGGACCACCAGCTTCTTCCAGCTGTCTAGGGAAGCAACATATCCCACATTTTCTCAGCCAAGCAGTTTATAGCAAATACCCACCATGATGTCACTCACATTGGTTCACCCTCTAATCCTAAGCCCATTAACTCTCAACTGAGGGAGAGCTTCATATATTCCAGCCACCATTCTCTCACCACAAGAGCAACTCTCCCTACTCACCTTCCCAATCCACCCTTTCCAACACAGGCTGTATCCATATACTGTGGCACTCTAGTCACATGAGCTATCTTTGTGAT
>NW_011111321.1:0-631 GCF_000146605.3 Meleagris gallopavo
CTCTTCCCAAACCCCAGGATTATAGGATGACCCCATATCGGGTCTCCAGTAAGTCAAGGACATCCCAACGAAGAGTCGACCACTTGTAGGGCAGCGACCCCATGGAGCTCCAATCTTGTAGGATGTCCCCATGGGGTCCTGTTCGTCCTGATCCCACACAGCTCCCAGTCCTTTAGGGTGACCCCATAGAGGGTCCCAAACTCCCGTAAGTCAAGGATGTCCCAATGGTTGGTGGCAGCCAACGTGGGTCCCATCCTCCTCAAGACCTCATTGGCCAACTTCTTGTAGGGCAGAGACCCACAGAACCCCAGTCCTGTAGGACGTTTCCACGGGGTCCTGCTCTTCCCAACCCCACAGAGCTCCCAGTCCCGTAGGACACCCCATAGAGGGTCTCTCTCTGCTAAGTCAGGGATGCCCCAGTGGTTGACGATGGCCAAGCTGGGTACCATCCTCAAGACCTCATTGGTCAACAACTTGTAGGGCCGCAACCCCACAGCGCCCCAGTCTTGTAGGACATCCGCACGGGGTCCTGATCTTCCCGACCCCACAGAGCTCCTGGTTTTGTAGGACATCCCCATAGAGGGTTTTTCTTTGCCAAGTCAGAGACGTCCCAGTGGTTGACGATGGCCAA
>NW_011111322.1:0-575 GCF_000146605.3 Meleagris gallopavo
AAAATCTGCAAATGCTACTTCAAATATCAACACAATCTAAAAACTTTCCCAGATTTTCTTGCAGAAAGGAAATGTAGCATTTAATTTGTAGCCACCATTAGTAATAGAAGAAGTGAAGAACTTAATTGATTCTTGTTGCGATGGTGTCTTTGTTATTGCTGTTGTTGTTTTGTTTTGTTCATTTCTTTTTTCAAGTACATGTGTTGATTTTGACGGAAAATTGTTGAACTTCTCTGGGAAACAGGAACCTTTGATCATCTTGAATTTAAGTGTGTCCATATATGATTATACCTACTAAATGTTTCAAGAAAGAAAAATCAGTAAAAATTCTATTTGAATAGAAATCATTTTCTCATTTGCATTTTTTCTATCTCAGTTTTGGAATTAGACAAACATTGGAGACCGAAGCCCTATGTTTGCATAGCAAGCAAACATGGGTCAGTATGTGCTGCAAACTGTTTCACATTGTATGGTGTCTTACCACAGATCAGAGATGAGAAAATCTTACAAGTGACATGATAGCTTTTTTTTTTTTTTCTCCTCTATTTTTTTTTAAGACTGCTGTATAACCCAGT
>NW_011111323.1:0-841 GCF_000146605.3 Meleagris gallopavo
AAGAGGGCTAGCGTTTGTATAAAAAACATGAGATGCAAATATAAGCAGTTGGTAGCAATCACAAGTACAAACACTGTAACTTCTAATTCTCCTAATTTGAAAGTAATCATTTCATTATAAATCCAGATCTCAATGAAAAAATACCAGCATTCATTTTTCAGTTGGAGTACATCTGTAATCTTCATATTTAATTAGACATCGGATAAAAGAGGCAAACGCTCATTTATTTGGATCCTGTAGATCAAACAGGGAATTGAATGCTTGACAAAGGGGAATGCTGGAATAGCAGGAGGCTTCATCTCTACTCAGTGCTTTTTGGCAGGTGTTTCAAAGATTTAATCCACAAGTGTCAGCCCTGGTTCTAAGTGTCCTCAGCACAGCTCCTGCAGCACTTACCATCATTAAGAGAGGAGATTGAGAAGATTTCATCTGAGTGATATCCAGCATAAAGCCCAGACAAAGCTGCTAAGCACTTCTGGAAATGAGATAGTAATGAAGAATGCTAAGGATGGGATTTCTGAAGGTGTTTCAGTCACTGGAAGCGTGGAAGTCCCATGGATGCCCAGTGGAACATCGTCTCCCAGGATGGCTGAAGATCCCACTCCAGACTTCAGGCAGAGAAGAGAAGAGATGCTGGGACTGTCAATGAGTGGAACCATGTGTGGCCTTCCAGTACCTTCAGGGCCTTTCTGGAATTCCAGCTCCTGGATGGACAAACTTAAAAAATGCTAGAAATAGATGCAGGCAGGCTCATTAATCCATCCACAGGAGACTCAGCAGACATTCAGACCATACAGATGATGCTCCTGATCCCCGTGCTCCAGGGCTGAGCGGCTGCCCA
>NW_011111324.1:0-545 GCF_000146605.3 Meleagris gallopavo
CAACAAATCCAAGTGCAAGGTCTTGTATCTGGATCACAGCAACTCCCTCTGTCAGTACAAGCTGGGAGATGAAAGGATAGAGCACGAAACGACTTGGGGTACTGGTGGATGGCAAACTGAACATGAATCAGCACTGTGCCCTCACAGCCCAGAAAGCCAACCGTATCCTGGACTGCATTCAAAGAAGTGTGGCCAGCAGGACAAGGGAGGTGATCCTGCTCCTCTACGCTGCACTGGTGAGGCCTCACCTGGAGTACTGTCTCCAAATGTGGAGTCCTCAGTACAGGAAGGATATGGACCTGTTGGAGAATGTCCAAAGGAAGGCCACAAAAATGATCCAAGGGATGAAACACCTCCTCTGTGAGGACAGGCTGGGAGAGCTGGGGCTAACCCTAACCTAGCAGTAGGTGTCCCTGTTCATTGCAGACTAGATGGTTCCTTCCAACTCAAATGATTCTGTGATTCTATGAAATATAAAACAATTTAAGCCATTACAAATCACATTGCTTTTAGCTTTTAGCTTTTTTTTTTTTTTTAGCTTTTCA
>NW_011111325.1:0-538 GCF_000146605.3 Meleagris gallopavo
CATGCCATTCTGTCTCTTGCTAAACATTGTACAAAGATCAATTTGGACTCAGGTAGGTACACTGCTATTTAAACTAAACCATAGTGAATGTGAGCCTTAGATCAAGGATGTCACTGAGGGGTTTCAGCAGTCAAGACAGTATTCTGTTTACATTACTAACATAGGGAAAGTGCAGTCCACACTGAGAAGGAAGAATGAAAAGTCATCCACATGGTTAATTACAATTAAGACACCAACACAATGAGACCCCAGTTAAATACACATATAGCAGAATGAGCAGTAGTATGTGCTGTAGGGGTAAAGCTCTGCAGCAAACCAAACTGAAGTTGCAGTGCAATATAGCAGGAAAACTCAAAGGTGCCCTCTCCTCTGCATGCCTCGTTTGTGTGGCAGGTATGGGGATAGTGTGCCCCAGAGAACCAGGAGAACAGATCATGTGCTTAAAGGTAACCGGACCTCCTGGTATAGCTTATGGAAAGATCACATCATGTAGTTGGTTTTTAAGCTCAGGGAAAACTACCTCAGGCATATCACTTAC
>NW_011111326.1:0-664 GCF_000146605.3 Meleagris gallopavo
ATTTTTCCAATAGAACACCATTTTTTTCCAGTGCAATCTCAATTTCTTCCAGCATAACTCCAATTTCTTAGCGTGACTCCAATTTCAAGTAACCCCAGTTTTTCCAATACAACCCCAGTTTCTCCAGTGCAACTCCAATTTCTCTAGTAAAGCCCCAGTTTTTCCAATGCAACCTCAATTTCTCTAATAAAGCCCCAGTTTTTCCAATGCAACCTCGATTTCTCTAATAAAGCCCCAGTTTTTCCAATGCAGCCCCAATTCCTCCAACACAACACCAATTTTTCCAACACGAGTCCAATTTCTCCTGTTCAATCCCACCTCTTTCAATGTGACCCCAGTTTTTCCATGACCCCAACTTTCCCAACGCGATCCCAGTTTTTTCAACACGACCCCAACCGTTCCAACACATCCCCCATTTTTCCAACATCCCTCACCAGCCATGCCCCCACCGCATCGCTCTGCCCCGCGCTCATCTTCACCTTCCTCCCCCACGGCTTTTCCCATCCCTTTAGGATTCCCATCCCGTGCCAAACCACCCTGGAACACACCACCAAGAGAGAGGGACATTGGGATGCCCATCCCTGTGCCAAGCATCCCAGGAACCCACCTGGATTGTTCCAGGCTCCTGGCAACGTGCCCGGCACCAGAAAAGTCACCGGAAAAC
>NW_011111327.1:0-714 GCF_000146605.3 Meleagris gallopavo
CATTTCAACTCCTGGCACCGAAGACTGGGCTATGCTGTGTGGTTCCCAGAATGGCGTCAGCATATATGTTAGGTTTTAAAATATCGAATCTTGTCGCCCTTGTTTTACTATTTGTCATAGAAATGTTGCTTTCTGTTCTCGACCTTCTCATGTAAAATAAACGCTTGGTGCAGAGGTGGAGGAATAACTCCCCTGTACTGAGGTAGTGAGCATATGTCTGACTTTGTAACTTCACACTTCTTGCTATCACCTCTCATGCTTATTGTGACTTTTTTTCGAGAGGAACAGAGGAAACCTGAAGTGGAAGTGTTATCTATTCCTGAAATAGCTACCTATTAAAGTGCTGCATTTTAATTTCTAATACTGATTAATATTTCTAACACTGACTTCATGTGATAATTTCCTGGCAATGTTTTCTTCCTAAGCCTGCATGAAACAGGTGGGACCAGAAGTGCAGTATCTGCGCCAGTTATGTCTCAAATACTTCTCTGCAGAAATAGTTGGGAGGAACTCCTTTCAGGAAAAAAGCTGCCCAAGGAAAAAATATGACCCAGAGCAGTGGGAATTTCAAATGTAAGGGATGCAACATTAATCTCCTGGTGGTGCATAGAGAGTCGTAAACAAGATTGCAAATGTGGAAGACTTCCAAGTAAAAGTACTAGCTTACAGCCGCTAATAAAGATTACTTCATCTAATCTTGATTTAAAAAGTATC
>NW_011111328.1:0-726 GCF_000146605.3 Meleagris gallopavo
GCTTTTGTATGGTAAGCATATTCTGTGCTCTTTTTGATAGTCTTTTTCATTGTACTTTGTATTTGGCATATTTATACTCCATTTCTGTACTTCAGTAACATTGTATGGATTAATACTTATTTAGAGATTAAGCTATTTTGAGTGATTAACACTAACAGATTTCTCCTTAGAAATTTCTCCTAAGCCCCATGTGTAGTTTTTGTCAATTACAGAGCCTACACTTCCTTCCAGTGCCAGTCTGGGCTGGACACTTTCTCAGAAATCTTTTTTAACTCCCATGTTTTCTAATTTTTTTTTTCCTTCTCTCTCCTCACAGAAGTACTCTTATAAATTCCTACATCAGTAATTCAAATTGACTGCTGAAATCAACAAAAAAAAAAATGATAAAATTTTTTCTTATGGTGAACAAACAAGGTCAAACTAGGCTCTCCAGGTATTATGAGCATATAGAAATTCATAAGCGGACAATGTTGGAAGCTGAAGTAATCAAAAACTGTCTCTCTCGTTCAAAGGATCAAGTAAGTTTTTTAATTCCCTAGTTGTTTTATTGCACATAAGTGATTCCAGAAACATATCAGTTTTCTTTGTAGGTCATAATTTCAATTTGAACCCACGAAGAACAAAAATGTTTCTGCATAGTGTTCATGTAGATGAACTGTTATTCTGTATTGAATAAATGTTTCTCTGGAGCTTATAATGATTTTGGAGTTTTCTGTATCACTGTCA
>NW_011111329.1:0-515 GCF_000146605.3 Meleagris gallopavo
AGATAACGCTTCTGATCTTTCTAATGGAGCGCCTTCTGTTCTGTGCATCTTGCAAGCTTGATGCTTATTTAGAATATCCTTCATAGCTAAGAAAATGTATTCAAGAGCACTTCGTTCTCAATGGTCCAAAAATAAATGCAAATACAACGTTTTCAAGCATAAGAATTTTAACTAGAATGCCCAAGCAAACATTTCTATGTGAGCTTATGTGCTCGTTTATTAATCAGAGGTGGGAATGTAATCGTTCTCCCAGTATGTCTTTTTTAATTTCTAAGGCAAAAATTCAAAACCAAAGGAGATGAACTTTAGTAGTGTTCCAGAATCTTTTCAAGAGGATTCAGAAAAAACTACGCAATACAGTTGGCGTTTTCTTGCCTGTCGGGTACTCAGATGCAACTCATAAATCACATCATTTAAGCAAATGCTAGCATGTGCATGGCTATCATTCCAGCAGCTGAAAATGTTACTATTTCAAGTTAGTTCATGCTACTTTCTCAGTACTTCAGAAGTGAGAA
>NW_011111330.1:0-714 GCF_000146605.3 Meleagris gallopavo
AAAAAACAATAATATTCATGTTATTTTCTACCACTCTTCACTATCATTATAGCAACAAACCTCTTTCTTCAATGTTAATAAGGAACTCATACACACACTTCTCCTGTGCTTTTCACTGAATTAATATTTGACTATCCTCCTTTTGGCTTAGAATTTATTTGTTTGACATTTTATATTACTTTCTTACATTTTATATTATTTTTTTTCTTTGGTATTTTTGCACAGGTTTCTACAGCATTCTATCTTAAGCTTGCACTTCTTTTCTGCATAATATTCACTCCATGTTAGAATCTGTTTGTACATTTTCACATAAGAATATAATTTAAAGCCTTTAGGAGAGACTGAAAAGCCTGCAAATTAAGTGCTATCCTGTGAGCATAGTAACTAATTATTATTCTCAGTGGTTCTGTGGTGTCATGGTTTCATGATTTTTCATTATCGGTATTCCACATCATAACATCATGCAATGCACTGGGGGTTTGACTGCTGATGCTCAAGTTCCGGGTGCCTGTCCAGAGGAGAAGAGCAGCTACGTTTCCCCAGGGGGCTTTGCGGTCAACGAGGAGATATAACTCCCGGCAAGGTCACCTGATGCTCTCTTCTCTGCCTGCGCTGCTTCGCTTGCGCTTCTCTGCCTGCGCTGCTTCGCTTGCGCTTCTCTGCCTGCGCTTCTCGCCTGCGCTTCTCTGCCTGCGCTTCTCATCTCAGCGTTGT
>NW_011111331.1:0-539 GCF_000146605.3 Meleagris gallopavo
TGCTAGCTCTCTGCCATCTGACCACGGCAAATATTGTCTCTATCAAAGCTACAGACTCTCATTGATAAGTACCAGTCAGGAAGTTTCAAGAGGAAAAAGAAAATCTGCCTGTGATAGCTACAAGGCCAACAGCTGAGACAGAGTTAGGATTACTCTTGAATTCAAAGATGATCTCTGTCATTGGTTTTGGAATGTGTAGCTCTTTTCAGCACAAAGTGCTAGCTGATCTCCTTTATTTGTGTGTGTATGCATGTGTATTTTAGTCTTTTTAAGTTAGCTGTACTTCTTCAAATTTATGGTGAAAATGTTTTTCTGCTTTCTGCTTCTGGGGACGTTAGTGTTGGCAGCTGCTCACAGTCGTATTCTCTTTCCTAATGTATTAGAATGTATTAGAACAATGCTCTGTGAGTTCTGATCAATTTATATGTGTTTAGTGTGACAGATGAGTTGTTTAAGGCATTTCTAATGGGAGGATTCATACAGAGAATGATGCTGGCCCATATTGGCACAATGACAAGTATCCATTTTCCAAAAAGGAA
>NW_011111332.1:0-444 GCF_000146605.3 Meleagris gallopavo
AAAATAAAAAAATAAAAAAATCAAATAAACCTGCTTGTATTTATGCAAAAATGTCCTCTTAAGGGCTGATGAAATTCTGTTACTAAGATGTATACTTTGATGAATTTGTGCATACATATGGGACTTGTGAGGAAGGAACAAGGATACTTTCTTTTGGCAGGTATTTCTTCTTTCTCTTCCATGGAGTATAATGTTTCTTCAAAGACATGAAATCAAAAGCCTCCTGCCAAAGGCGGATTTGTCTGGTAGTTAGTTTAATTTTTCTTGAAAATTTTGCCATGGGCTATTTTGAAAAGTACATTGCTGTTGAGGGTGCAGAGGAACACATTTGTTTCGCATGAATGGCGGCAAATTCCAGGACTGACTTGTGCACTTCTTGATGGTTTTCTGGCACTGCTTTTTGAGAGAGAGAGACGTCATTGTGTGCACACTGAGACGACATCG
>NW_011111333.1:0-722 GCF_000146605.3 Meleagris gallopavo
AGATGGTCTTCTACACAGAAACATTCATGAGAAATCCTCAAACAAGACCTGAGCATATCATTAACCATGGAAAGAAGTTTCTTCAGAACTACCAAAAATGTAAGTATGAGTCCATAAAAATCTGCTTCTGAATGAATTCCTAAAGATCAGTAAACAAAGCTGGAGAGATGCTTAGCAATGCAACTAGTCACCCTGAATCACAGGTTATCAAGGACTAATGACAATGGCTCTAACATTTTTTACTCAAATCTGTCCTCTCAGCTGAGCAGCTCTGAATGCATGTAATGCTTCAGATGGCTAAATATTTAAAAACAAACAAACAAAAAAAAACATTCAGCTTGAAGTGACACAGGCCCAAGAAACAGAAACATTAAAAAATACAGAAATAGTATACCTGCAGAAACTCAGTATAAGCAGTATGAATTTAGGGAGATGTCAATTTGTTTGAAAGACATTGTACTAATGTGGCCTTCAAATGATAATTTACTTATGGGACCTGAACATTCTGCAAAATTATGGCAATCTGATGTCAGCATTTCTATCCAGAAAGGAGCTCTTATAAAATACTTACCGCAAATCAAAGCGACAGCAATGTTGTTCCTTCTCCAGAACACCACCCTACAAAAATAGGGTTCTAAAAGACCGCTTTTAAGCTCAACAATCAGAAGGTTGCTTGTTATAGGAAAGTCAGCAGCTAGTCTTTGCAGCATTTTACAGTTGGA
>NW_011111334.1:0-765 GCF_000146605.3 Meleagris gallopavo
AAAGCAAGAGGTATTCTCATGTTGTTATTTTGCTTACTAAAACTAACAATACTGTTTTCTAACAAGAGTTCTGTCTTTGTGGAAGTTTTGCAATGGCTGCACCAACATGTGTGACAAAAAAAACAACAAAAAAAAGAACTAGTGTCCCAGTAAATGCTACAAAAAATTTGTTTCCCTCATATTTTCTGCAGTATTCATATTCATGTATCCTAGAGTCACTTACAGAGGATGTTAAGACTTTAAAGCAGGATTGTAGGCATGTATGCAGCAGTATGAAAGCAGAAAATATCAGTAAGTTTTTAAGCTGTTCTGTTTTTTCATTATTTCTATTGGAAACAGCTGTATGATACTCATTTATCTCCCATGTAAAATTATCATGAGCATGTGGGTGAAAATAATATTAGTATGACGATGTACTTTAATTTCACATACACCTCTTTGATATTCAGGGGCAGAAAAGGGCACATTCTTTGGAAAAAGAATGGCAAGATTTCACTTATGCTGCAACATTGCAGTAGATAGCATATTGTTAGTAATAGCAGATGTTTTGGTGCTCTTCATGGAAAAAAAAAACACTAAATGAATGTTGAAAGGTGGTGGTATAACAAAAAAGCCCAAAAGAATAAAAATCTCATTTTCATACAAACATTAACGTTCGTAACAGTAAAAAGGAGAACTATCTTAAAAAAAGAAATCCCTTGTAGCAATGCTGCAAAGAGGATGTTTTTTTTCTGAAGGAATTCTTCCACAGTAGAAAAAGGTGTT
>NW_011111335.1:0-506 GCF_000146605.3 Meleagris gallopavo
GCAGGGCTGAGAGGAATCAGCTTGGGAAGGTGGTCCTCCTGGAGCTGCATTTATTACTACCCTTGATCACAAAGGTCCAAGAGAAGTGGGAAAACCTGAAATCCAAACCCAGCTATCCCTAGATATAGTCAGCACTCAGCATTGCTGTCACCAGATGCCTGCAATTGGTGGGCACGCACCCAGCGTGTGCAGATGTTTGCTGGGCTTGGCAGGGCTGTCTCGAGGGTGGGAGGCTGCGAGGGTGAGACCTCAGCTGCTCTGCTCCAGGCTGAGCATGTCCTGCAGAGCAATGCCCTGGAGTGCAGGACAGAAGGGTGCTGCAAGGGGAATGGCACCAAGGACCAGGCAGCTGGTCCCGCACACGCAGCCCTTGCACATGCTGTGGTTATGCTGCTGATGAACACAATGCATGAACACCCGGGTCTTGCAGGCACCCAAAATCTCATATCTCCACCTGAGACTCCACATCCTGCCATTACCCACATGCTGTTACCTCTGCTCATACA
>NW_011111336.1:0-557 GCF_000146605.3 Meleagris gallopavo
CTTCCTGCTGAGCTGTGTGTTGGTTAAATACAGAATTCAAGTGCTCTGCCAGGAACAAGCATTAACTCTAATTGAGTTAAATCAGGTAAATTCTCTATTAACTTATCTGTAAGAACTGAGGGGTAAGTGTGGCCATCTCCTAACACTGCTTGAGATTTGTACTCAAAACACTGAGCTGGGCACCATCTGGTTCCTGCTGAGACAGTTTGACTGGGAGAAATCAAACTTTTCCTTCTTGGCATGTTGCAATTGGTGAAGACAGTCACTAGATGGGGCTGTAGGTGAGAAACGCTTGTCTATCTTGTTGCTACACAGCCTGAAATGCTGAAATAAATGATATAAATGAAAGTGCAAAATGAAATTTTTCAAGACCTAGCACACAAACAGCTGAATTTTAATATTTATTTGAGACCCTGAAGGTCATTGGCATCCAGGTTATAGAATCTTAAAAATGTGTGATTTCATATAATTACAATTGGAGGAACATAGTGGTGTTATGTATGGCATGACAATGGGTAACAGCTGTGTTGCAGGTAATCTTTTGTGATTCTCTAGAG
>NW_011111337.1:0-457 GCF_000146605.3 Meleagris gallopavo
TACTGTAGGAGTGGACCAAATGTATTTCCAACTCTGTCATCCCTTGCTGGTACATAAATGCCCGGCAGCCACTGTAGATCCAATGCAACGTAGTTTTGTAACTTTAATTATGGCTGAGAAGTATACTGGGAGAAAAAGATTTGAATGCAATAGTTATCACATGTTAATTTCTGCCTGAAATCAGTGCATGTTCATATTCATATTTATGAATATTAAGCTATGTTATTTGATCATATTTTTAGTGGTGGTTTGGAGAAAAGTGTGTTATTTCTCCTTAGCACTTCGCTTATTTTGCATCTTATTTCACACACAAAATTAGATTTTAAAGTAAGTCTCAAGAAACATATTTGCTTCCTAACTAATAAGAAAAGAACAAGCATGCAAAAAAAAAATAATAATAATAAATCTGTTACGGAAAATCAAAAATACAGAATTGTGATTTAAGCAGCACTTGGGA
>NW_011111338.1:0-928 GCF_000146605.3 Meleagris gallopavo
GAATGGTGTGGTGAGAAGGACTAGGGAAGTCATCCTGCCCCTGTACTCGGCATTGGGCGAGGCCTCACCTCGAGTACTGTGTTCAGTTTTGGGCACCTCAGTACAGAAAGGACGTGGAGGTACTGGAGCAGGTCCAGAGAAAGGCAATGAGGCTAGTGAAGGGCTTGGAAAATCAGCCCTATGAGGAGAGGCTGAGGGAGCTGGGGCTGTTTAGTCGGGGGAAGAGGCAGCTGAGGGGAGACCTTATTACTCTCTTCCAGTACCTGAAAGGTGCTTACAGTGAGAGCGGGGTAGGTCTCTTCTCACTGGTGACAGGTGACAAGACGAGGGGAAATGGCCTCAAGTTGCACCAAGATAAGTTTAGGTTGAACGTCAGGAAACAGTTCTTTACAGAAAGAGTGGTTAAACATTGGAATAGGCTCCCCAGGCAGGTGGTTGAGTCACCATCCCCAGATGTGTTTAAGAGCCGTTTAGATGTAGTGCTCGGAGATATGATTTAGCAGAGGGTTGTTAGAGTTAGGGTACTATGGTTAGGCTGCGGTTGGACTTGATGATCCTTGAGGTCCCTTCCAAACTGAGTAATTCTATGATTCTATAGAAAAGAACGGGAATGAAAATTAATGGAATGGAAGTGCATTGTTAGGACTGCACGTGAAATGAAATGTAATGAAACGGAATGGATGTGTGTTGAGAGGGGTGCATGGATATGAAACGTAATAAATGAAAATGGAATGCAACTGTGTTGTCTGGATTGCATGGTAATGGAACTAAAGGGAATGAAAGCTTGTAGTGAGGATTGCATGCAAATGAAACGAAACTGAATGGAATGGTGTTGTGAGGAGTGCATGGAAATGAAAGGAAACGAAAAGAAATAGAAGTGTGTTGTGAGGATTGCACGGTGTATGGGAACTGCTGAATCACGGCCTGA
>NW_011111339.1:0-562 GCF_000146605.3 Meleagris gallopavo
AGGTGGAGGGCAAGACTCCTGAACACAATCCTTTGCTGATGTTGATTCATTCTAGGACTATGGGCATGCTTCATTGCTTATGAAGGGCAAGTGCTGTTATTCAATACTTTAAATATACAAGAGGATTTACAGGTTTAAAGTTATTTAGGCTTGTAGCAGGAGGGCCAGAATGTCATCTTGCCTTCTCGAGGGAGATGGAGGTTTATTGGTAGAGGCTGTGGTTGGAAGTTTGTTGAGGTCTTCTTCGAAATGCTGTGGGTGAAGTTTACTTTATTTGGACTCCAGGGACACAGCAGGTATGTTTGGAGGATACCATAAATGATCCTCTTTGATATCTGACAAAAGGTGAGACAGGGTGTGAAAGCTCCAAAGAGATTTACATGGGAGTAAGGTGGTGACAGTGGTGTGAAGATGTCCTTGGAAGGAAAAAAAAACATATATATGTTTCATAGCTTCTGTCAGCACAACTCTCTCCATGTGCCAGCAGCTAGCTGCCACCTCATGCTAATGGGGATGTCCCAGATTCTGATCGCAAGGGAGAAGTATCAAGGGCACTCAGAAA
>NW_011111340.1:0-399 GCF_000146605.3 Meleagris gallopavo
CCGGAGCTCCCCGAGCGGCAGAAGTGGGAAGTGCGAAGGGCCCCGCGGGTGCTCCAGCGCCTGCCCACGCGCTGGAGGTCCCATCTGGCGTTTGTACTGCTGGCAGCAGGCAAATACTCACTGAGAGCACACAGAAAGACCAGGAAAAGCAGCACGTAGAGCCCGGACTCCTTTTTGGCCATCTCTTGCCTGAAAAAGAAGGAGTCGCGGTGTTGGCAGCGCTCAGGGCTTGAGGCAGACCTCTTCTTAGGGGTATCTCCTCTTACAGGCTGCGAAGCAGCAAGGTGGGGAGTCCGCTGCTGGCAAAGAACAGCCAACAGAGCAGCCCCCAGAAGGAGTGGGGCTTCCCTCAGCTACCTCCAGCACCACAGGCAAAACATGCCAAAACCTGGTTCCAAG
>NW_011111341.1:0-516 GCF_000146605.3 Meleagris gallopavo
ACTAGGTTTTAATAGTGGAGGAATAGACACCAGCCTGAGTTTAAAGCAAAGTAGAAAAGCTGTTGGTCTACTCTTACATTGCATCTTTTCTTATACTTGTTTTAACAACTCTTTCAGTGACTGGTCCCCTTAAGATGCAGGCTGATGAAAGGAGGTTTTAGCAAGGTGGAAGTTGGCCTCTTCTCTCATGTAACAGTGACAGGATGAGAGGTAATGGCCCTAAGCTGCGACAGGGGAGGATCAGGTTGGATATTAGGAAAAATGTCTTCTCTGAAAGAGTGGTGATGCATTGGAGCAGGCTGCCCAGGGAGGTGGTGGAGTCACCACACACACACACACACATCCATGGAGATTTTCAAGAAGGTTGATGTGGTGCTGAGGGACATGGTCCATGGGCGTGGTGAGAATGGGTTGGATGATCTTAGAGGTCTTTCCCAACCTTCATGATTCTGCGATTCTATGAGGAGAGGTTTTGGTGGCTCTCCATGCAACGCTGTGCTAGCCAGCTTCATCATG
>NW_011111342.1:0-667 GCF_000146605.3 Meleagris gallopavo
GTGGGCTCAAGGGCCAAGCAGGTAACAGCAGCAGTGATACTGTGCAACACAGTCCTAACCCATAGCAAGTGCAAGCTAAGGGAGTTACTGCAAGCATAATGAAAGTGTAGCCCAGAGCAGTTTACTGCATGTCTGCCACCAGCTGAGAACATGCCCAAACTCAATTACCATAGCACAGTAAATTGCCAAGCCTCAATAATTCAGTCATAAATCTCCGTCCCCAGGTTAATTTGGTGTGACTTTCTCATCTAGACTCCAGCCTTCATATGTACTGCAGGAGCTGGATCCCCGTTGTTCTTGTAACATCCTTTATAACAAAACAGTGCATAGAATAAGCATTGTTCAGGTTGGAAAAGACCTCTGAGATCACCCAGTCCAAACATCCACCTGCCACCAATATGGCCCACTGACCATATCCCTCAGTGCCACATCTCCGTGGTTCTGGAACACTTTCAGAGATTCCAGTATTTCCCTGAGCAGCCTGTGCCAATGACCACACTTTTGGAGAAGAAATTCTTCCAGATGTTCAATCTGAGCCTCCCCTGGCACAACTTGAGGCCGTCCTCTCTTGTCTGATAGGGGACAAGAGGGAATATGTGCTGTGCTACAGATGAATAAGTGCATTTCTCAGTGTCCCTGCCTTCAGCCAGCCAAGTTGTTAGACTTG
>NW_011111343.1:0-371 GCF_000146605.3 Meleagris gallopavo
AGAAATCTCTCACTCAAACAAAAAAAAAAAAAAAAGGGAAAGGCATAAAGATTATTTTAATTGAGGAACGCCAACAGTAACCACTCACCCAGTCAAATAACAATTCTGGAAACGTTGGTTAAAAAGCAGCATTTTTCCCCAGAAGCACCAACATCAGGACCTGCTTTTAAACTCACACTTACTAGAGGCAAAGGAGGGCTGCAGCTGCGTAAGCACAGGTTACCACCCCATGCTCACACATCACCTGCTGACATTCTTGACCCTGCTCTGAGAGCACCCACACAATCTATGATGTGCTGCCATACCAGCACAAGCCAAGGGATGTGTGCCGTCCTGCAGCCGCCGCCACTCAAATCATTTGTCTGCTGCAC
>NW_011111344.1:0-794 GCF_000146605.3 Meleagris gallopavo
GAGAAAATATCACTGCTGATCAGCTGAGTTCTATTTTTCCTGCTTAGATTCCTTAACATTCATTTGCCTTGTTTAACTTTGACAGGAAATAATTTTTGACTGAAACTAGAGCCCTCTACTCTTTCTGATGATAAGTTATAGAGATTCAAATAGGAATTACTTTTCTGCTAAAATGAGATTCTATATAGCTTTGCACTGTGTTTGCTTTATTGCATTTGATGGATTTATCTGTCTTTACTCACTGCAGTACAAAGAACTTCTAACTGTATTCTGTATTCTGTACAGGCTGTCAGTAGTTTTGTCTATTGAATAGTAACCACTACTATGCTAATTTAAGAATTAGAAAAGTTTGTAGGATTTTCACTGAAATATAAATTTTGGCAATTATTTTAAAAAATATTTATACTTTGTAATAAGTAGAGAAAGGCATTCCTAGAAACAAATTTATGAATATTTTGCTGCAGAGAAAAAACATGATAGATCATATAGTAACAAAAAGAACTTAGATATTCTGTTTTTGAAGTTATTTAGTTAAAAAAGAAAAATAAAACTATAGAACAGATGAATTTTTTTTCAGAAGTATAATGTTGGATGCAAATTTGGAACAAAACCATTTTAGAACAAACATTTCTCACAAATGTGATCTGCTAAATCTATTTAAAGTATAATGATGCACAGGGAGTAGATTCTTTTATTTTCTTTTTCAGAGGATAAAACCAGGCACACATGCAATAAGATACAATTGATAACAGAACATTCACATCTTGGTCTGCATAACATATTGTGGTCGTATA
>NW_011111345.1:0-429 GCF_000146605.3 Meleagris gallopavo
TTCATCTAATGAAGAACAGTGTCTCGACAGATCTGTTAGATCCAAGTGCATCCACTAAACCAAAATTATTATTTTATATTATCTTTAATTATTCAAATGTCCGATTTAAACTGTGAATTGTACATACAACATGTACATGCTGTATGTGTGTGTGTGTGTGTGTGTAATACCTAGAAGCTACTTAAATGACATGACAATAATACATTATATTTTGGTGTGGAACTTGGGGAACTTGGTATGTAATTAAAATATCACAAAGAAGTAAGGCAAAATCATGCTACTGCCTGATGTAGTATTTGGACTTGCCCCAGTAGAACCTACTCAATATCTACAATAGCAGCCTCTAAAACACACTCCCTGCATGTCCCTGTGGCAGTTAAAACCCAAACTTATTGATCCTCAGGCAAAGAAAACAAAAAAAGTAAATCA
>NW_011111346.1:0-732 GCF_000146605.3 Meleagris gallopavo
CCACCTCTGCTGCTGGTTGGACTGGGTGGCTCTTGCTTGGTCAGCGACCCAAAGCCCCGGTCCCATCAGAACCTTCTGGAGAACTACGGGGTTCCAGGGATACCTCGCAGCAGCTCAGGGGACATTTGGGTTATATCACTGATGTGCTTCTATGAGATGGTCAGGGAGCTGGACCCAGAGATCTTTTAGGTCCCTTCTGTCCTGCCATGCTCCATTCTGTTTGGATTCATTCTATCTTGTTCTGATCTGTTCTGTTCTACCCTGTTCTATCCTGTTCTGTTTTATCCTGTTCTGCTCTGTCCTGCTCTGTTCTATCCTGCTCTGTTCTATCCTGCTCTGTTCTATTCTGTCCTATCTTATTCTGTTCTATTCTGCTCTGATCTATCCTACTCTGTTCTATTCTCTCCTCTGTTCCCTCCAGCTCTGTTACAGAATCACAGAATGGTTGGGTTGGAAGGGACCCCAAGGATCACGAAGCTCCAACCCCCCACCAATGCAGGGCCACCAACCTCCGCATCTCACAGCAGCCCAGGCTGCCAGGGCCCCATCCAACCTGGCCTTGAACACCTCCAGGGATGGACGGGGATCCACAGCCTCTCTGGGCAGCTGGTCCAGCACCTCACCGCTCTCATAGGAAAGAACTTTCTCTCAGTAAACAACTGTTCCCCCCAGCAGCCAGCTCTCCCGTAGGAAATCCCAGCGGGATCCATGCCAGGGATGCTGAGCCACCCC
>NW_011111347.1:0-539 GCF_000146605.3 Meleagris gallopavo
CTATAATTTTAATTCAGGAGAACCATAGAGAAGATGGACAAGTTCATATACATATCATTGCTTACATTAAGGTGATGCATAAAATAACATAATTCATAGGCTCTCTTTTGAGTCATTTGCCTGTGTAAACAGGGAGGATCTTCACTAAAATAAAACATATGCTCAGACTTTGCAATAACTAATCTGGATTTGATATAAAAATCATGGAATTAATACTTATTTCTGAGGTGGAAAAATGACTGCAACAGCTTTGGTTGAAAGAATACTAATTCTACATAGCATTTTTTATAACTTTTTTTGACAGTATAAGATAATTAAAGGCACAATAAGTAATAAGACCCTTGAAGGAGTAATTTAGATAGAGGGGATGATTATTCAAGTAAATGAAGCCTTATTGTTCTAATGGCTAGATAAAATTGCATATCAGAATTTAGAAAAATTGTGTGCTGAGTCAGAAGAATAATTTTAGTTTTTATGATATATTAAAATAGGAGCTCTTAACAAAAATACCAGAGGAGTTGTTTATATATCTCAACACA
>NW_011111348.1:0-695 GCF_000146605.3 Meleagris gallopavo
CTGCCTGAGAAACACTCATCTCCTGAAAGGAGGCTAACTTGGAAAGAGTATTCCAGAGGAGTACACCATCTACTGAAGTAAAAAATGTCCCCCTACTGTCTGCCAAGGGTGCAGACCATCAAATGCTATTGCTAGAGGAACTCAGAGGAGAGGAGTACTACCTGAAAAGAGATGCTGAGTGGAATGTGTCTTCACAAATTGCCCCTGGTACCCCTGGATGTGATGACAGGGAAGGGACAAGGAGATGGATGTCTTCTTCACACATACATCCAAGCTGGGACTCAGACATGGAAATAAAATAAGAAAAAATAAAAACATATCTTTCTGCTATGTAATGGAAAAGAATTATAAGGGAAAAAAAAAAAAAAGAAGTCTTCATCTACATCTTGAATAAACAAGATTAGTTATCTAAGAGTACAGTGAAGCAGACTTGGTCCTTTGTGAGTGATGAATCAATACAGGCTCATGCATGGTGCCTCCAAATTGCTCCAACAGGATGTGTTTCATGATATTTTTCATTGTATCTGAGATGTAGAACTAAGCTATAGTAGTTTCCTGAATAACTTGAGTTTTACTCCCTATTAGTGCTAATTTCAGTCTTCTAGAGGGATTTAACAGCATATCTTACATAGGCAGAAAGTGTACCTTTTAACTTCTTTTTCTTTTTTTTTTTAAAGTAAGTTTATACTTGGAAG
>NW_011111349.1:0-639 GCF_000146605.3 Meleagris gallopavo
CCCACAAAATAAAACCTCACAAGTGCCAATTTAGCACACAAAGGATCTTGATCTGTTATGAGTACACTCCTCAAACCCTGGTACATCGCACCATCATGACTTTTGTTAAGACAAAATTACAGATTGTTCTGAAACACACACATATAAATACAAAGTGTACATCTCACTAGCTCTACACCTTCCATCATCTACGTTCTTGAAAATGTTCCAAGAAGCACCACAATAGCTGCTTTCTTTAGCTTCTAAGATCTTAATCAGTTTTTGAACAACAGCACTTTGTAGCTAACAAAGAAGGAAGAAAACAATTAAAGATCATAGTCACCTGTCAGAAGAGTAGAAAGAGGTGAAAGGAGAATTAGGGCAACTTACGTTTTCCCTCACAGAATTAATGAATAAATGTCCCTTGTCTTCTAGCAAATAAAGGCTGATCCATGCCAACCAAAGCCCCTGGAATGGTCCCAGAAGCTTTCAGTATCCCCAATGAATTGGGCTCTTGGCAGCGTTTGCTTACCTGACATTACAGCAGCATTGATAAAAGCACAGAAGATCCAGAGACTTAAAAACAGCTCCCAACAATATTTCATGTTTGGTAAGTAAAATGCTCTTCTCTATCTTTTTAAATTAAAAAGAGCAATTTCA
>NW_011111350.1:0-601 GCF_000146605.3 Meleagris gallopavo
AAACACAGTGCCAACTTTACTAACTTTTTTATTGGGAAATGACATTCTAGCAGCAGCTTCTATATCTCTGGTAAGCTCCACATATTGTGCAGACAGCTCTGAAGTTGCCTTCAGATCTGTCATATGGTGCAAACAGCTGCCGATGAGCCATGTGAACTGCTTTGACCTCCTCTGTACCATTTTTCTCTGGCTTCCCTTTGACTTTGAGCACACAGCCACTTTAACACGGCTCACAGGACTGCAATGAGAGGTTCTTTTCACATTTGAAGGGATCAATTTATTTCTCATGGAGAATACAAATACAGATCAATAGTTTCTTATCTTGACATAACGGAAATGCATATTTTTAACTGAGCTCTCTTTTCACCCCTGAGACTAGTGCAATGGAACCAGAAGAGGCTCCATTAGAGCTACACTGAGGATTTTAAGACTCTGTTTCACTCGTCTCCATTTCACAGTGTCAAAACATGTAAAAACAAGGACTTCCTTCCCTTTCAAAAGACATTTCCCCATGTGTACATCTTCAGAAAGAGTTCACTTACATGGTGTATTTACAGGTGACAAAGTGCTAGCATTTGTAAATGTATGAGGTACTTGAGCA
>NW_011111351.1:0-332 GCF_000146605.3 Meleagris gallopavo
TCTGATTTGAATCTGACTACGGGATTCCTAAAATCTTTTTTTATTCGTAACAGTTGGTATCTCACCTGCTAGAATTTCCTACGTAGAAACTAGGAGAGAAGAGCAAACCCTCTTTGAATGAAATAATGATATATTCTAAAAGTCACTATTTTCCCAAATTGATAACGCGTTTAACATACAACACCCGGTACTGTAACGATGATATCGCATGTATACGTTTCATTTTGAAATGCTAACATACGTTTAAAATACGTGAATAAAAAACAACGTATGTGCTGAAATGAATGATTTCGACTTTTTTTTTTTTTTTCCTTCTCCATTTAAATACCTCA
>NW_011111352.1:0-570 GCF_000146605.3 Meleagris gallopavo
TGGTAAATAAATAATTTGCGGTTCAGGAACGATCATGCTGACAGGTAGGTCTTCTCTTGTCGTTTTGCTTTCTGGTCGCAGTGTGCTTTGCTCACTGGTCTTCAACCAATCTCATTATGATAACAGAAAATAATGACAATGTCCTTGTCAGTCACAAAAGCTTATGCTGAGAAAATCTTGGAAAATCTTGAAAAAAATAGATACTGAGGGCAGTTAAATCATATTGAAATCTAACATAAGCAAAGGACAATAATTCAGAAAGGAATTATTGGGTCAGAAGTGAAAACTTTACTATGTAATGCGGCGATGCTCAACATATTGCAGAGTGCTTCTTAAAATTCAAGATGCTCCCCAAAATTGCACCTCTTTTTTTTTGGTCCTCTCACTGCCCTCAGTGCCCTTTACTTAGCTCTGGTCTGCCCAACACATGAATGTCCCTGTTCTCTTGCAGTTGTGGAGGTCACTTTTTCAGGTTCCAAATATATACATACATACTTTTCTATGTGAGTTCTCTAAAAGTTATTGCATGAGGACACTACGTATTATCTTAACACAGCAATCATTAAAAAA
>NW_011111353.1:0-428 GCF_000146605.3 Meleagris gallopavo
CCTCTGCCTTCTCTTATCTGAGCCAAACCAACTACAGGACTTCAGCTGCCCCTCACATGCTTTGCCCTGTAGGCTTTTCCCCATCTCTGTAGCTCTCCTCTCCTCTGCATGCTCTCCAACAATCTGATGTCCTTCTGCTCTCTATCCTCATTTGTTTGCCTGAGCAGCACTGTTGAGAACTCAGTTTGGTGCTGGAATCGTGTTATTTTTGTGAGGTGCTGGGCTGAGATCACTGCTTTGGTCTCTGGACTTTGCATGATTGCAGCTCAGCTCAGAGCCCATGTGCCATCCTCCTCCAGGACAGAGACATCCATCCTCACCCCCTCCCCCCACTCCCTTCATTACTGACCCTATTAGAGATTGCATTTCCCAGCTCTGTCTTAATAGTGTCTCTGAGGAGGCATTGCTTGCTGTTAATGCCTCTGCTC
>NW_011111354.1:0-326 GCF_000146605.3 Meleagris gallopavo
CTTCAAAATTTTGTGTATTAAATAGATTATATTCAGAGTTGCACCCTCGTCTAGTCAGAATAGCATATTAACCTTAATTTTGTCCTGCTGATCTAGCTGGAGCCATTTTGGCTATATAATAGCATTATATTCATGTGAATGTCAGATTTGACTGCAGCTAGAGAAAATCATTTTGCCATATCGGTGTTTCCACATATTACATGGGACTTTTATCACGTACATTGTATTTCTGTCTAATATCCAACAACCCTTGGGGCAGGAACACCAGATTAATGGCTCAGGTGTGTACCTTCAGTAATAAGGATAAAAACGCTAAGGAGCAGGGA
>NW_011111355.1:0-629 GCF_000146605.3 Meleagris gallopavo
CAGGTATGTCATGGAGCACCAAGAGCTCACTTACTTAATTGTAGACACCTCTAATTTCTTTCAGGAATTAAGTTGTTGTTTTGGTTTTTATTTTATTTTTCCTCCCTGTATCCCCGGTTCATAAATTCCTAGTCTGCCCCAAAAGTACTGGTATATGCATACCTGAAATGGACAAATTACTGTCTGGTCCTCCATTACAAGCCCCAGGTGTGAGGATTTGCTTCATCTCAAATACAAAAGCAGAATCCCAGGAACTAATCTGATCCCTCTATCAACAAGAAGTTTAAAGGAAGATTATCTCTTCCACCAAGACTCACTGTCCTTCAGTAAGTCTGTCCCCTGCTGCTCGATAGCCAAACAAGCTATTCCCAGAGGTTCCACTGCAATTCCTAACCAGATATAAAGTATAAAGCACCCATGCTTCCCAATCACGTGGAGCATCAAAAACAAAAACAAAACAAAACAAAACAATCCAAAACTCAAGCATCCATTTTCTTGTCTGACCAGGAACAGAAATTTCATCCTGCACTTTGCCATTTCACAAGAGAAAAGAATCACCCACATAGAACTTCTATGTATATACATAATAATGTTTCCTTGACATTAAGAGGGTCAGACAATCACCTAAA
>NW_011111356.1:0-309 GCF_000146605.3 Meleagris gallopavo
CAACTCTAAGGATTCTGTGATTCTATGACTCAGTGACAGTTCTGGTTTATTGCCTGACAGCACTAGGTTTGCTTAGGAACAATGTTCAACCAGCTTATACTCATCACCCTAAGTTTCAAAAATACAGAAATTCAACTTCAATGCAACCTGTGGTTCTTTTCATCAAGTCTACTAAAAACAGCGGCATTTCCATTCACCCCTTTCTCAATGAAAAAAGTTGCAAAATAGGAAAAATCACAGAATGGCTTGGGTTGGAAGGGACCCCAAGGATCATCAAGTTCCAACCCTCTGCTGCATGCAGAGCCACCA
>NW_011111357.1:0-492 GCF_000146605.3 Meleagris gallopavo
GCAATAAAATCACTCGTACTGAGCAGGGGGAATTATTATATCACTGCACAGAGATCTGCTACAAGTGATTCCCTCCAGTTTAATGCTGATGTATCAGCTGATGCTGTCTAAAGAAAAAAAGGACTGGGCAACGACCAAACGTTAACAGTAACACTACCCATTACTGCACAGGTCTGGAAGGCCAAACAAACTTCCTCCCCTCCTGCACAATCAGCCCTTGTTAGCAGCGAGGCAGAGAGCTCTCCAAATGCAAACATTTGCTGCCAGCATCCTATATAATATTTGGCACCAGAACTCCAACTTTGTTATTTCCCCAAGGAGCAACAATTTCCTTTGTGCAACAGCAAGGCAGTGTCTGTCCAAGCCTACCTCAAGGCCAACTTCAGCACGAAGGTGAAAGGGCTGCATTGAGTTCAGTGCCCTGCAGCCTCCCGGGCTGCAGGATGCAGAGAGAGCTCCTTGTGAGGCTGTGGGCAGCAGGACACGTTAGTG
>NW_011111358.1:0-500 GCF_000146605.3 Meleagris gallopavo
CAGTTATTTCTTGAAACAGTGACACTTTCCACAGAACCAAAAAAAAGAAAAAGAAAAATGCTTCTAGGCTCAGCATGCGTGTTTGACCAATATTTATTTTTTCAAAGAAACATGACACAAACATGTCAGTGACAGCACGTGTGCTGGCACGGTCCATCTGGGACTTGGTGGCAGTCTTCTATGGGAGAAGACAGCACTGGTTTTTGTGCTAATTACACACACATGCTCATAATGATGGCTATTCATTGGGCTGATATAATTTAATATCATTGTTAGCACTTGAAAAGTGTTTCTGCTACATCTGTTGCCGAAGCCTGCAAGCCAACATGTTGGAGCTCAGATGCCCATGGCAGCAGTAAGGCAGCAGAGCTTGAAGGGACTCATTTCCACAGATGTGGAAAGGGACAATTTCTGATGACAGCATGAGGGAATGCACTTGAAACCTTCAGAAAGGAGCCCCTCTAGAAGTGCGTAAACGTAGAACGAGGCCCAAATCCTTC
>NW_011111359.1:0-542 GCF_000146605.3 Meleagris gallopavo
CAGGTTGCTTCTTATTCCATGATTGCGTATTTATTTTACCACTGCCACTGGCTTGTCTCCCAGGACAGTGATCCCGTATACAATTTTTAATGTTGGAAAAAACTTCCAAGATCACCAAGTCCAATGTCAACCCATCCCCACTATGCCCACTAAATCACGTCCCTCAGTGCCATATCTCCACATTTGTTCAACACCACCAGGGTCTGTGACTCCATCACATTACTGGGCAGCCTGTTCCAATCCAGACTGCACAGGAATAGGAAGTCTTACACATCCAATAGGCAAGGATGGCCTCAAATGAATAAGAGGTAGCAGAGGGACTTCTGAGTACTATTGCACACATGAGGGAGGAAGGACAGGATTTGCACACATTGCAACTGGACCATCAGCAAATCCAGCTCCAGCAGCTCCATGCTAATCCTCCAGAGAGGAAAGCAAGATCAGCTTGGAGAATTGGATTCATGGGCTCCGCTAGTTTGATTTTTCTTGGTCTTTGTTTGCCGTCTACATGTGCATATCACCAGCAGAGAGACAGCAACTCT
>NW_011111360.1:0-381 GCF_000146605.3 Meleagris gallopavo
TGAGTACTCACCTCATTTGCTATTCATTTTGCTGCTGGGATCACTATTCATAAGAGAGCTCTGTATTTAATTCTTAATGTGCCAGATGCCCACTCTCATTTTGTGAGATAGATGCCCTTTATGAAGGAATAGGAATGAAATGATAGCAACAAACTAAAGTTCTGAAAAATGCAACCCAAAACAGAAGCTGAAAGGAAGTGACTTTATTTTCTTGAGGACACTGGGACAGGTGAGATCTGCAGTAATATTATGTCCTTAAGTAGTTCTGTGAGGTGTGAGAGAAGCATGTAGTAAGAAATCTATTTCTTATGTATTGGAAACTCTCATTACCTTTTACTTGAGGAATGCAGACTACAACAGACTAGTAAGGAGGAAAAAAAA
>NW_011111361.1:0-500 GCF_000146605.3 Meleagris gallopavo
TGGCTTTGGATATTGATCCAGCGACAGCGCAGTTTGCCTGTGGTATGCATAGAAGTAAGGCAGCTTTGGGTATTAAAATAACAATAACATTTTATGCTGATAAAACAAGGGTGATGCTTTGTTTGATTTTACAGAAGTTTTCCATTGTAGTACTGAAGACTTCTAAAGTAAATTCAAAAGGAGAAAGACATTGCTTCATGTCTTCATACTGTGATAACTTTTTCATCATGTTCATCAGTAGCTCCTTTTTATGTTCTGAGAAATAAGTGTATTAATGCATCTTAAAGCTTATTTTTGATATTGAAAAGTTTGTCACAATGCCTAAGAAACCTATTTGCCCCTTTAGGTATTTAATGTGCAGAAGGGTAAAGAGCTGTATTTTCTTTGAAAGTTTTATCCTGCATTGTTGTTGTGAGAAACTAATGATGCGCTTCCATGGTAGCCAACGCTGTTTTTTTACCTGCATGTCAGCAGTATCTGTATGCCGACCCACTTTCTTG
>NW_011111362.1:0-449 GCF_000146605.3 Meleagris gallopavo
AAGGGGCTGAGCCTTCGGCTGCCCAGCACTCCAGCAATCATCAGCAAGACGCCCAACTTCCCCCTGCCCTCTGTACCTCTCTGGGCTTCCCCTTCCCCCTCCACAGTCTGCAGCTCAAGTTCAGTTCCCAGTTTGTGATGACACTTGGAAACACACTTGGGGTCCTGCCATTGGTGCCTGCGTGGAGATGGAGGATGCCAGTGGAAATGAGAGATCAGCCATCGAGGCCGTTCCTCCTGGCCGAGTGCTCCTGCTCTGCCCTGGCCCCATTGCATTGCCCTCTCCTGGTCAGGACTGGGGGGGGAGGACAGGAAGGCCCTCGTTATTCAGGGCTTGCTAATTAGATGGGAATGTTATCTCCAAACCAGATGTCTGTTCTGACCTCCCTCTAACCTCCTGCTGGAAATCAAAACAGACGCAACTGTTTGTTTTAAAATAACAAAAATAAG
>NW_011111363.1:0-778 GCF_000146605.3 Meleagris gallopavo
AATAATTGCTGTCTTTTGGCATCGGTCATGTGTTTCCTCTTTCCTTTTGTGTTCCCCCAAACAGCATTCTCACTCTTTTGTGTTTTCATCTTACATCACCATATTCTCAGAACGACTGTGCTGGTTTGTGTTGGGTGGAAAAAATAAAAATAATAAAGTATAAAGCAGGTTTTCCTCCTTTACTCCTTGAAAAATTCATTTCAACTGCTGATTTCACAGAAATACAGAATCACAGAATTGCCAGGATTGAAAGGGACCTCAAGGATAATGAATCTCCAATCCACTGCCACAGGCAGGGCCACCAACCTCCCCAACAGATTTTCCCCCACATTTTATCACACATCATGTTTAGTTGCATTCAGAATTAAGAAACTCTGGTTTTTTCCTCTCCAATGTGACACAAAGTGGGCCAGAAGTCCAGCTCCTCTGAGCAGAGCTTTTCTTCTAGAGTTTGCGTGGAAGGGAAGGTGAATGGACAGACGGAGTGAGATAAGGCTACATGGGAGGAACTGACTATCAACTTGCATGGGATTTGCTGCTCCAGTTGTAGGCATGTAAATGTATGGCCTGTGGGGTTTATCCAAGGTTCTTGGGAATCTCAACATGTCCCAGTTGACTGCAAGCTGGCAAACATCCCAGTTTCCAAGAGGAGCAAGAAAGAAGACCCTGGTAATTACAGGCCTGCTGGTCTCACTGTGGGACCTGGCAAAATTATGGAGGAGATCATTCTGGGAGTTACTGAGAAACACAGCAAAGCCAACACGCTCATTGGTAACAG
>NW_011111364.1:0-426 GCF_000146605.3 Meleagris gallopavo
AATTCTGCTGTCACATTTTAGTTGGTCATTGTTAGGTGCCATGAACAGCATCTGTCTTGCCTGCAGTATTATCTCCCGGACCTCCAAGCATAGAATTACATCTTTGGATCTTCTCTAAGCAGCAGTGACGCTGTCTTTATGTAAATGCATGTAGTGGTTTAAGATAGATAAAATAACCTCTAAGAATTCATTAATTAGTAGACAGTTATTTTGGAATGTTTGCCATATGTGGTCATGGGCTCTTTACCAGAGATTTATCTTGTTGTATTCTTCTTTTTTTTTCAATAAAGTTAAACAAGAGAACTTAGAGGCTAATGATACTGCTATGTCCTAACTCCCCAGAATAGTAATGAAGATAATCAGTAGTTTTAATACACCCAAGTGAAAGTTAAACAAAAATTAGTGGTGTGTATTTTTGAGGGAGAA
>NW_011111365.1:0-328 GCF_000146605.3 Meleagris gallopavo
CAAAATTACCAAAAATACCATTCTAAATACTAATACTTATATATTAAGATAAGATCTTTTAAAGATGAACTCAGATTGCACTTTCTATATACAAAACTTAATTTCTAACTTCACCATATTGATTACAGCACCTGGAAAACACTTATACCAAAAATAACTATATTACTCTACTGAGATACAACTTCTTGCAATCTGTTCTAAGTTCATGTCATACTAATAAACTTGCAAGTATTCTTAAGTATTCTCAATATAGATTTTTAGAAATATTTGAAATAGGATGCACATTGTCATGATGCTTTTGATTCATCTGTTGAAACCACTGCCCTGA
>NW_011111366.1:0-340 GCF_000146605.3 Meleagris gallopavo
GATGTCTTCTGACAAAAAGGTTTAAAAAAATATCTATTCTTTGTGTACTGCTACAGGAAGCTTTTAGTCTTTCTATGACTCATTTGAAATAGTCTTTTAGTGTTACAATATTGTTGATTTTCTTATGTTGAAAAATCCTGAATTCCTGTGGCTAAAATTAAAATCTGCCTGGACTTACATGTGCTATTCATGTGATCTTACACATGCAAGATTCCTGCATTTCTTCAAAAGAGATTCTGAAGAATCGGGTTCAACTGCCTTCTTTGTTTTATTTTTTAGCATTGTAACCTCCCATGCTGTTCAGTTTAATGGAATAGCGTTCTATAAAACCATATAAAAC
>NW_011111367.1:0-352 GCF_000146605.3 Meleagris gallopavo
TTTAACTTTGTTATATTCTGTACGGCAATCTGAGCTGGGGCCCTCCAGGACAATGACAAATTTGCAATCATCTGAGCAGTCACAGCACCAAGCTATGGGATCTGCATTACATAAATGAATTGACTGAGATGATAAGGATCAGCCTGCTTTCTCTCCACCCTGCCACAGCGCTGGCAGTGTTACTGGGCTCCAGCACTTGGAGCACAGCTTTAAGAACTTGCTTTCCTCTGCTTCCTGGCAAGCAAAAAACATGCCACTCCATTTCATATCCATCTTTTCCACATCTTTCACCACATCCTCATTACAACAAAAACACATAAAAAACCCCACGCTTGGAAATGGAAGGAGAAAG
>NW_011111368.1:0-521 GCF_000146605.3 Meleagris gallopavo
TTTTGGTTTCTTTCTTTAGAAGACGAACATTTTCTTGTACAACATACGTGTTAGCCTTTTTGATAGAGCATGTTCCTAACTGCTATAAAGCTTTATATACTTAACACATGCTGAAAGCCTAAATGCTGCTCTTTATTTTAGAAAGATTACAAAAGTGGTAGGCTGTGTTGTCAACAGGTAACTCAAAGACGCACAATGGGGATTTGCACACTGTAAAGTTATCTAAGTGCCTGATGCTACTTGGTTGTATGGGTTGGCAGCAGCAGAATGCAGTTATGATCTGCATAGCAGTGGGTACTTGATTTTATTTTTGTGTAGGAGAGTGATTTACAAAGTAATTGTATCTTCCCATAAGCTACACTGGAACATTTTACAATTATGAATAGAAAGCAGGAGGAAGTCTTCCAAATGTTATTGTTGTTATTGTTATTAGGTATGAACATCTGCCAGCACTTCCTAGCCAACAGCAGATATTATGATGTCAAAATATGTTGAGAGGAAAATGATTGCTCTTCTGGTCA
>NW_011111369.1:0-393 GCF_000146605.3 Meleagris gallopavo
AAATAAGCTGAACCGGAGCAAATCAGGCAGCCTGTGGATGCCCTGGGAGCTGAGGATGGAGCAGGACACATGATGGGCCACAGGGGCAGCAGGGACAGAGAAGGGGAAGCATCCTGCTCTCGGAGCAGGCAGTGCAGGGCTAGCATAGAAAAGATGGGAGAAGTGAAAATGGGATCTTGAGTGCCCGTTGTGTACAATGAGCTCTGGGGCAGCAGTGGGGTGAGAATGCAGCTTGCATGAGATAGAGCACCCCGTGCTCTGCGGGACACCCTGTGTCAGGGGAACAACTCAAAGTGGGGTGCAATAAGGGCTGCCCTGATCTCCATGCTCCCTGCTGGCTCCCAATCATGGAGATAACGGATCAAACCAAGGGCCCACCTTGCCCTGTGTGCT
>NW_011111370.1:0-444 GCF_000146605.3 Meleagris gallopavo
ATTTCAAGGCCAGACCAATGAAACATGTTTCAGATCAGTGTAGACTAGCCTTGGTGTGTAGGAACTTGTGTGGGGTTAAAGCAGCTGGTTTTCAGTTTCCTACTGCAACTTAATATATTTTTATAACATTCCCTAATCTTCCCATAATATTAATTTAGATGGATATTGTAGTAATGTCCTTGCTGCAGGTTGGAGAAAAGAGAAGAGAAATTAGAGTAAATGCAGTAATTCTGAAATGACTGCCAGAACCATAATGAGCTATCACTGCAGGAGGTGGTAACTTCTGGGGGAAGTCTGCAGGCTGACCTTCATCCTGGGTGAGTGGTCTGTCTGTAGGTTGGGTTGGAACAAAACCTACAAAATCAGATTGGGGGATGCTTTTCTTTCCTTGGGACTGGCATTAGAAGGCTGTTTCCAGTGCATTTTTATTTTGGTTTATGACTA
>NW_011111371.1:0-770 GCF_000146605.3 Meleagris gallopavo
CACACACACACAAAAGTCAAAGCCCCCCTCCAACCTTCCCAAAATTAAATAAAATCACCAAGAATGTGATGGAGCTTTATGTAGGTGCTGATGATTCAATGGTTACTGGAGAAAATGGTGCAGTGCACCTAAAAGCAGCAGTTACTCTCGTTTAACAGTCTGCACCAAAATATCATATCATCCTTATTGCAATGGACCTTCGATTTCTTTGTTTACTAATCTTTTCACATACCCCTGTTCTCACAGAACATAGTCTCTCTCTCCTTGTGCAATGCTCATCTAATGGAGAAGAAATGCCAGTAGGCATCAGCATGAGTAAGGTTTGCTTGCAACAGTGCAACCTGACAATCTGGGACAAATTCTAATAAACATGATAGTCTCATTTACAACAAGAATAAAACATTCAATTTCTAAACTGAGAGGTAAAATAAACCCAAATAAGGAACGTACTAGAAATGTGGCCTAAGATTTTGACTGGTATTTTTTCAGCAGTACAATGTCATGATTCATTTATGAAACTCAGTTTACTGACAGTATATGTTCTAACCATTTTATGCAATGATATTCACAAAAAATAATAGATTAGTCAAAAGCTGGTGGACTAATGCAGTTTATTTTTGTTTTATGATGTTCATTAGTTTTACTTGATTGTCTTCCATTTACCTCAGACCACAGGATTAACTGAGCACCTTCCGTATTAACTCTCTCATCAAATAATTATCACTGCTTTTTCCATTCAGTATTATTACATACGGCATTTACTTTAATTT
>NW_011111372.1:0-464 GCF_000146605.3 Meleagris gallopavo
GAATTAATGGAAAGAAACTATTTTTTTTTTTTTTAATACACAGTATAAAGTGATTAAAAGCTTGTTCATCACTTTGCTTAGTTGAATTTTAGAAAGGCCTACTTGCAGATTCTTTGAAGTGCATAATTGATGGCAGCGTGGTTACATCGGTGCAGAAGTGAAGAATGTCCTTCTCAACATGAAATACAGTCAGTATCGGCCACAACCACAACACCCAGCTCCCTCTGCCTTCCCATGGAGCTATTTGATCCTCACCTGATTGCACAATCAGCCACAGATATCACTTGCAGTAAAATTCTTACTGGTTTGCTACCATTTTGACTTGTGCAAGTTATTTTTTTTTGTTCAATTAGATCTGACAGAAAATTAAAATAATCCTCTTTACCTGCGCATTATCCTTTAAGTACTTAAGTTTTAATTATATCTCAGTCTACCTGAAGACATTCTGGGCAACTTCCAATAAT
>NW_011111373.1:0-529 GCF_000146605.3 Meleagris gallopavo
CACAGCTCTCCTCGTTCCATCACACCAGCATTAAAATGAGGGAAATTCAAAAGTCAGCTCAGGAGGGGCCCCCAGCACAGCTCCATGCGCCCACCTGGGAGGCCACCCACTGCAGACCTTCTGGCCAGGAAGGAGCAGCTGAGACCTCCCAGCCCCTCAGAAACATCACCTTACTACGTGAGCAAGAGCCGTCCTGCAGCCATGGGGCACCTCACCGAAAGCACCCACACGTGGGTTCAGCTCTGCTTCAGGTTTACATCACAGATGCAACGTCACTAAGGCCTGCATGCTGCAGCGATGCATTGGTTCCTGCGCCAAGCCAAAAAGGCGCCCATGAGCAATCACTGCCCTGCCAGCTCCTCCTCAGCTTGCAACCGCCCCTCCACCATCACCCTCCATCTCTCACAGCAGCAACTGCAAGCTCTACAACCAAGACCAGATACAACATCACCTCCCCCTCCCCCCACCCCCAAAGCAAAGGGAAAATCACCTAAGCTGGCAGCTGGCTCTGGGCGCATCGCACACCTGG
>NW_011111374.1:0-391 GCF_000146605.3 Meleagris gallopavo
AAGCTAAGCAGTCTGATATAAGATTTGTTTCTTGAATGGAAGTCACATCCTTCTTGCCAACTGGACTGTTTTGAAAAGAGCACAGTCACTTGGAAGGTCAAATACCATAACTGTAGCCATGTCACACACATTGTTTTAATCAGAAGTTGAGGAATCAAAAAAACAAAGCAGTGCAATATAATATAAACAAGAATCAGGGGACAATATATTGCTAAAAACTGGGGTAAAGTGTCAAAATCTAAACCACTTGTGGAATAAACCTATTAAGGAAGCACAAAGTTCAATCTTGTCCTTAATGAGATTTAAAGACCTTGTATACAACAGAATAAACACTATAATTAAAATTTTAAAAAAGTTCCCAAATCACTGAAAAACCAATGTTTAATTAGAA
>NW_011111375.1:0-398 GCF_000146605.3 Meleagris gallopavo
AGTAAATTGCTTTTCATTTGAAAGATAACTACAATACCTAGTTTATACCAAAGTTAGTGTGACGTTTTTGGGATTTCAGTTCCTCAGATCATGGGGAGAGAGGGAGAGAGGGCTGGCAAATTCCTAACTTTCCACCCCAGCTAGAAGTCAGTATGGGAATAGGAAATAGTTCTGAATGCTGATCCTTGACTGCCAGCTGTGGATATGCTTCTGCATTGATTAAGGCTCCATAAACATATGGATGGATTTTTATTTCCAGAACTTATTTCAGAAAACAAAGTGATGTTGTGTTGCTGTGGTTTGATAACTTTCTTCTGTGTGAGTAACTCTGCAATGAGCAAGTTTTGTAGTTTGCAGTGTAGGATGTGATGTTGTTGTTGTTATATTTTTCTTCTTTT
>NW_011111376.1:0-478 GCF_000146605.3 Meleagris gallopavo
CTCTTTATCTCTTCACTGTCTTGTACTGTTCTTTTATGTACCTATACAGATTGATTTGAAAAAACGCCCTATGTGGGTATCTCACTTCTTAATCTATACTGATGAGTTGTGTTTGCTAGGATGTGTAATCTGACATTGTTCTTCAGCTGCAGCTAGATGAATGCACAGCTAATCAGGATATGCATCATTACATTTGCAAAGCAAAATCCAAAATCCATTTTCTACCAATTCATTTTTATAAAGATGAATTGCTGAAAGGCAATATTTTTGAATACGTTGGTCACTTTTAAGTGTCTCCCTTGAGTAGCTTTAGCAATTACTTGCACCTGATTTTAGGTGAAGCAGACAGGGCTCCAAATAGGGCCACCACGGGTGTTATTTGTCTGACTTGAAGTCAAAGATGGTGAAGGTGGATGAGGGGGCCAGCCTGGCCTGCCCTACCCCTCCACTCATACAGAGGCTCCTGAGCTCCTCTTTA
>NW_011111377.1:0-349 GCF_000146605.3 Meleagris gallopavo
CTGGGCATGCAGCCAGGGCTCAGGGACACGCAGGCGGCTCTGGGTCGGGGGAACCCCGCCGAGCTGTGCTTGCTCCCAAAGGCACAGAGGATGTTTGTGTTACTGAGCTGGGGAAGCGTCGTTCCAAGCCAGGTTGTGGGGTTTTGTGTGTGTGGGTGGATCCCATGCGGTGTGAGGGATCTGCAGCACGGGCTTCCCGTGGGCAAGGGGCTGCGTGCTGCGGGCATTTGGTCTCTGGCTGCGGGTGGGGTGAGGTGAGACCTCGGGTGTGTTATGAGATGTTCCCAGCATCTGTGGCAGAGGACGGGCTGGGACCCCTCTGCTGTCGGGGAGGTGCCAAAAGGGAATC
>NW_011111378.1:0-621 GCF_000146605.3 Meleagris gallopavo
TGCTCCCAAAAGGGTATGTAGCTCACTTGGGAGACCTGGATGTAACCCTTCCCTGGAGATCACTATCTTATCAAGTAGGTTCTTAGCTATATACAAAGAAAGAGCAATAAGTTTTAAAACTAGCAACTTGTCACTCACGACATTATTCTAGCTATTATATGTATTGAATCGGTTTTAGATTTACTTTTTGAGTAGCCTTTTATGGATAGCCTTCTCTGGAAGTACTACAAAGAAAGAGAGAAGAAGGGAGGAAAGATCAAGATAACTTCAGCAAACCAAGGACACAGGGAGGGGTGTAAAACAAGATAAAAACTAAATACTTTTTTTGTGAAAACTCTCTCTTGATATACTTAGCAGCAATTACATCTTGGCAATGTTCACATGCAGACTGAAACATGACTGTTTACAGCAGAAAAATGACATTGTCCAGCTCAAAACTGAGGACTGCTTGTAATGTTATGACTAAAAGGAATTATTTTTAGTTTGGCTTGTTCAAAACGGATAGCTGTCAGGAGACTACACTTACACATCCTCAAATATTTTATTTTAATTCTGAAAAAAATTGTTTGGAATTGAAGAAATGCATTTCTTAAATCCTGCAAAAATGACCCTTCAAATGAA
>NW_011111379.1:0-587 GCF_000146605.3 Meleagris gallopavo
GGCCTAGTTAAACCACAATGCAGAATGCATCCAACAGGCAATCAAAAGTTGCTTATCTTATTTCACAGTTGGATGAACGCTGTTTAGCACAGTTTTCAATTACAGAGGTGCAGCAGTTGAGGAATGTTGTTTGTGAGACGTATGGACACCAGTCAAGTTGTCTTTAAGCCATAATGAGATGTAGCTGGATGTTAGAGATGTCTGGGTGTGCACACTCACTGCCCTGAAGTCATTTAGCTCCCCAGCCCATCCCTGTATGGATGAGGAACAAATGGGGACAGAAATGGACTGAGTGAGACAAAGTAACAGACCCATGCTTGCAAGAGGGCTTCAGGTGAGAATTTCAGACAGTCCTAAAGACTCTCCCCACACAGCAACTGCAGGGCCAAAAAAAAATCCTATGCCTAAATTTGTCACTTAACATCCTGGGTGAGAACCTGTTCCTTTCACAGGCTCCTGGTGGTTACTGCTGCAGGACTGACCAAATTGTATGCAGATAGGATGCTAGTAAATGGTCCATGGAAGCGGTTTCTGTAGAAGCACAAATGATCACACAAGGACTCACTCATTGCATACAGTTAATATGA
>NW_011111380.1:0-775 GCF_000146605.3 Meleagris gallopavo
TGAAGAGGTACCCTGGAAGCACGCATCTTACTGTTCTATAGGAATCGTTTTAACTGAGATTACTGCTTAGTGTTCAAGCCAGGGTATCCATTCATCACCATTTAATGCCTATATGTCTTCTATTCATGCAAATTTTTCAAGGCATCACCAAAAAGAATTCAGAAAGGCAAACTGCTACCCAGTGGTGTTGGTAGCATTTCTTGCTGACATGCTCACGCATACAGAACTAGTTTTTCTAACTACATAACCTCAACCTGAAAGGAAAGGAGTTGAGGTGCAGGATGGAAAAAATTAGTCCTCTCATGAATTACAGAGGGCAGAAGCATCATATAGAGAGGGCTAGATGGGGAGTTGTCGGAGTTGTAGGGAAAATGTGAATCACTCCAGAAATTTCTAGAAAGTTGAATTACCATACTCTCAAATTAGTGTGCTTAGACATACAAAAGGACAAAGCTGAGACTCAGAAGCTGCCCAACACCCCACCCCTCCACTCCACTCCTCTTGAGTTTCCATCATCCCATGAGGGGGCACATCAGAGCACAAGCATCAAGTTTGGACCTCATACCCTAAAGCATGTTTCTTTTGAATTTATTTATCCTTAGAAACAACAGGTTTTGGAAGACTAGAAGTATTCATAGGCCATTGGGATACATATACTTACAAGTTGACCAAAGCAGTGACAGACAGCCTAATTATTTGTAACTCCGGAACTGAGATAATGGGGAACTTGAGAGTGTGACTGATAAGCAGTTATAGACAATAACCTGGATAATAT
>NW_011111381.1:0-498 GCF_000146605.3 Meleagris gallopavo
ACACAGAAGATTCACAGTGGTGTAGGAGAGGTTCTACATGAGGCCTGAAACCAAGCACCTAGCAAACTCTATCCAGCATTTTCAGTATTTTCTGCTAGCTTCTTAGGTGACTCCGTCAGCAGGCTGCTATCTTGAGTCTTACTGCGCAGGTGGTTTATTTTACACATCGTACTTAGGGCAACATGATCACAGATGAGAACTGTGAAATCCCCTGGGTGCCATCAAGCCTAAAGTTGTGGTAGCTCACATCTCAGTATTAAAACATGTAAGTTCCCTTTGTCATTCATACCTGAAGTTTGTAATCAAGATTATAGCAGTATCATTTGGCCTTGATAAAGGTCATCTCAATAATTTCTCCGATTCATTACACTTCCTGTTTTGATCTTTTAGTTGTCTGTTTTTCCTTTCATGTTTTCACTGTTGCCATATCTGTCGGATGGAAAAGAGCAGTCCTGGCCCAACATGAGTCTTTTCACTTCCTGTCATCCACTTCTCACA
>NW_011111383.1:0-464 GCF_000146605.3 Meleagris gallopavo
GCAGAGGACACTGACCTGTTATGCCCTGCTTCCATAGGTTCACAAGGAAGGGCTGAATTTGTGGCTGAATTACACTGCATCTGCCCAAAACTCCTCGGATGAAGATCCACCCCATCTCACAATGGAACTATTTGTCCCCTGGTCCCCAGATGCAATTTGCAAGCTCTGCTACATTGCCGGATAAAGCCATTGCACAGTTTTATGAAGACTGGATGCTGCTGAAGGACCTACAAAGGGCACAGCTGGAAAGCAGGGAACCGACAGCAGCACGCCATGCAACACAGGGGGTGCACAGGGGCTCCCCAAAAACCAGTTGTGGACATTTGGCTTCCTGAGGAGCAGCCCCAGGGCTGCTGGGCCCCAACAAGGTGCTCTGCTCTCATGAAAGCAGTCCTTGAGCTGCAGCAAAACAAATAAAGGCAGCCAAAATGGGCTCTCTAAGTAAGAGCCGAGCCGTCTCTGCG
>NW_011111384.1:0-477 GCF_000146605.3 Meleagris gallopavo
AGCATGGCCCAGATAGGACAGATCTGCCTTCAATTAATTCAAAGTTATTGTGGCCTTAGCAAATGGAAGGTATCAGCTCATGCTCTGCTTGGTAATGTTTTCCTCAACATCAACCTTTTTAGAACAAAAGTTCTGCTTCTCTGTTTCCTTCCTCTGCCACGCTATTCTCAGTAGACTGAGAAAACATTCACACTTATGAAAAGCCAACGAAGAAAATTAAGGTTAAAGAACCCATGAGTTATCAGTCCAGTGCCGTGATACTTTTTTATGTGCACAACATTACAAAAATCCTCTTATCACTTAATAAACAATTAACTATGGCAGGAAAATTAGTAGGTAAGAAATCCAAATAAATAAGCCCCACTATCATGAGTAGGCGAGGGGCTGAAATTATGCAGCTCACCATTGGAGTGGCTTCACTTCTTTGTTGTCATCAACTCTGCACCTGTGCCATGTCTGTGTTGCTAGCTACTCTGT
>NW_011111385.1:0-310 GCF_000146605.3 Meleagris gallopavo
TACACTCCCTCTGCCCTGCTGCCTTGATGCTCTGGCCCTGATGAGACTGGGCAAGGACTACCCATGGGCTTCCACCTGCACCTATCATACAGATGGGATCACTGAATCACCCCGTGCACTCCAAAGCCTCCAACCTTATCTGGACACAGACCTCTTGCTCCACTCCTTCTAAAGTGTGCTCCATCTTTCCTTGTAATGCTCAAGCAGCCTATGAAGACTGGCAGTTCAGCCAGTCTCACTGGAATTGGGAAGCAGAGATCTCATCAGAGTAGATTCACCAATACCTAGAGCAGTAATCTATGCACCAAAA
>NW_011111386.1:0-455 GCF_000146605.3 Meleagris gallopavo
GGGTTAAATTTTAATCAAGTAACCATGGTAGACTCTACTGAGAATTTTTTAAGAGTACCTGAGCATATTTGGCAAAGAGTCCAAAAGAAAAGAAATGGTATCTGCATGCTTCAAACATCACATTCCAAGCAGCGCATTGTCTCTCTAATATATTTTTAATACCTATTGAACTGTAAAAGTGAAATGAACAGCACTGCCATAGCATATAGTGAGACAGACCTTTTGGAAGAGCTCACAGGCATTCCTCTGCTCAGAAAAAATAACTACAGCCCATTTGGAAGGAACATTCACAGTAAGTGACAGATCTTCAGATTTTTAAACATACGAAAAACAGAACATTTTAAATTCTATCTCTTTCTTCCTAATGTTTCAACTCTATTCCCTTACTTAGAATATTCATGACTCCCGGCTTTGTCCTTCACATTCACATTGGTTGAGGAATACAGATATTCCTA
>NW_011111387.1:0-345 GCF_000146605.3 Meleagris gallopavo
AAAAAAGAAAAAAGCAAAAAAAGTAAAAAAAAGAGCAAATTAGAATGAGCAAGGGATATAGACAACAAATAAACTCTGGGGGAATGCAGCAAGGTTAGTGCCTGAGAACAGTACAGTGTATTTATAAATAAGGGGGAAAAAACCAAAAACTATTCAACTGGTAAGCTTCTCTAAATAGTGACCAGAAGTTTGCTTGTTTGTTTGTTTGTTTGTTTGTTTGTTGAAGTGTAAATAGGGTCATGGGCAAGGTTGTATGAGAAACAACTATGTACCCAGCAACAGAGTGAAAAAGTTGGTCTGGTCCTAAAAGGTGCTGGAGACAAAAACACAGAGTAGCAAGAGAAG
>NW_011111388.1:0-539 GCF_000146605.3 Meleagris gallopavo
ATTTGTAACTAAAGACTCCATTTTTTAAGGCAGGCATAGTTGAGAAGTAGCCTTGTTGAGTCTAGTTTGGTCTTACATTCTTGCAATCGATACAGATAAGATCAGGTGTGTGAAGTAACCTTTATCCTATCCTAACTGTAAAGTCAAAATAATCTTGAAACTCAGTGTGTCTGGTAAGCTTTCATAGAATCATAGAGTGGCCTCGATTGAAAAGGACCACAATGACCATCCAGTTCCAACCCCCTGCTATGTGCAGGGTCACCAACCACCAGACCAGGCTGCCCACAGCCACATCCAGCCTGGCCTTGAATGCCTCCAGGGATGGGGCATCCACAGTCTCCTTGGGCAACCTGTTCCAGTGTGACACCACCCTCTGTGTGAAGCTTTGACAGGTAAAGCCGAGTTCTCAGCACTAAATATCTGTTCTTTTGAAGGCCTCAGTGTATCTGATCTCACAAAGAGTAGACTGAAGATTTCTGAGAATAAGCAGTTCCATTAGTTTGTAACGGGGATAGGGGAGAATTGACTGTGGAGCAAAG
>NW_011111389.1:0-313 GCF_000146605.3 Meleagris gallopavo
GCACAGAAAATCTGTACAAATCTGAATACATACTTAGGATGTGATAAAGAAGATTAATGAAGAGATTCTAAAGATATGTCTGTTTCTTATCCGAAATACTACTGTTGTTCCAATTTTCATTGTTTTTAACACATCACTGCTCTTATAATTTAGGCAATTGTTAAGTTTTCTAGACTTTGAATCTTTTATCAGGGCATCTTTGCTTGCAGTTTAATCATGTCACCCTTTGCCATAAATGTGTAGAAAATGAAAATGAAACTAACTTTATAAAAAGTGCTTGCATCAATTTAGTGACTTTATTTAAGATATATTA
>NW_011111390.1:0-388 GCF_000146605.3 Meleagris gallopavo
TACGGTTTTGTCCCGGCCAGAAATGTTCATGTATAATTGGTGTTAACACCCCTCATCAAGCAGAAAGGAGGCAATTCCAAAGTTGTACAAAAACGGAGTCTAGAATTCATCAAATTGAGAAGAAAACAAAACGAAACAAAAAGCATCAGAGTTTTGGTTTCACTTATTACACACAGGAGAATGCTGCATTGCCACAGTATCTGCAAATATGCTTATGCCTACAAAGCATATCCACAGAAAATGCACTTCTTCAACCTGATGGAACAGGAGTTTGCAACAGCCAAACGCAGCACACACAGATAATATGAGCAACAACAGCTGTGAAGAAAGGGAAGTGTGTCTGAAGGCTTTTTACAGCTCACACAAACAGATAACATGCTGCTGTTTC
>NW_011111392.1:0-784 GCF_000146605.3 Meleagris gallopavo
ATCGAACGAGGGCAGAAATCCACTCCTCAATCTCTTAAGCCACAGTGCCAAACTCTCCCCCGTGGAGATGAAATGGGCATGGAATAATTGGTCCAACTTGGAGTCATGGATTATATTAAATTCCCTCCATAAGCAAACTTGTATGGGGGAGGAAAAGGGAAAAATCAATCATTTGTGCAGTTCCAGGAGCTGATCTTGGTGCTGCCACAGATATCTGCAATGAACAGCACACAGCAGAAAACCAAATTATTCAGTCCTTGCAGGAATTGGTTACATACCTGCAGGACCAAGTAAAAGATCTTAGGGGACAGTCAGAAAAGAACATTCAGAAGTCCTCCTTCAGCAAGCCTTTAGAGAACAGTTGGTAAGTGACAGGGAGATAAGTGCTAGTTCCCCAGGTAGTGACTTTCCTCCAGGAGAAAATCTAGAGGATGTGAGAGCCCAAAAAAACAAATCGGGAAACCTGATGATCCTTCTCTGCCTTCCGATAGAAACTGGGCATGCATATAAGGAGAGTGAAAGTGGCTATTCTGATGTTAATATTGATGAGGTTCCCTATTCTGCTACAGAGCTGGCCAAATTAAGGCAGGATTTTGGTTACACCTGTAGGAAATCAGTATGTGTGGAAAGTGCCACTAACAGGGGGAGATCAGATCCTGTTGACTGAAAAGGAATCAGAGGGTTATTGGTGACCTGGAATATTTTTCACCACTGGCAACCACTACCAGTTGTCTCTTACTCAAAGAGCTGCTTATTGGGATGATTACTCCCTAGGACAACTGCT
>NW_011111393.1:0-322 GCF_000146605.3 Meleagris gallopavo
AAGTGCTCCAGGTACTTTTATCATCTCTGTGGCCCTCCGCTGGATTCTTTCCAGGAGATCCCTGTCTTTCTTGTACTGGGGAGCCCAGAACTGGATGCAGGACTCCAGGTGAGGCCTCACCAGGGCAGAGTAGAGGGGGAGGATCACCTCTCTTGACCTGCTGGCCATGCTCCTTTTAACACACCCCAGGATTCCATTGGCACTCGTGGCCACAAGAGCATACACAAGGGCTCATGGCCAAACTTTTGTCCACCAGGACCCCCAGGTCCTTCTCCACAGAGCTCCTCTCCAGCAGGTTATGAGACAACCTGTACTGATACTT
>NW_011111394.1:0-1269 GCF_000146605.3 Meleagris gallopavo
GATATTTACATAGCATAAGGGAAACTGCAAGCAAGTGAACATTGATGACTGCACCCTCCCATCCTCAGCATGGTTTTTCATTATGCACAATTAATTCCCACAACTCCTTAGTGTACTGCAGCCCTAGTACCACGAGATGGATGTGAAGTGTAAGGCCTGTGGTGCTGGATGTTTGGGAAGGAGAATGCACAGACATGCCTCAGTGTGCTGCAGGACAGCCTGGGAACTGTCTTAGAGAGACGGAGAACTTTGTTTGCAGTTTCCCTTATGCTATGTAAATATCATGTACTTCATTTCCCATACTGAAAACATTTTGCTCTCAATCCCACTGTAAGAGAAGCCATTCTGAGCAAGGGGAAGTTGTGAGTCTGAGGTGAAGCCGTTTGCAAATTCTGCTTAGAAAATGTCTTCCTCCTCCCTTCATACTTGCCACTTTTCTTTTGACAAGGCGAAGCAGCCAACCAAAAAAGCAACTGTGATGCTTTTCGAATATGGAAGAGCCTTGGGATTTCAATTTGGAAACAAATGAGCTTAATTTCAGTGTGCTATTTCAGTCAGAAGGCTTTGCATTAAAGAAGGGAAAAGCTGCAGGAACTTTTTTGCATCATGCTTCTTTTCCCACATTTGCACTTTTCTATTGAAAAACTGAATAAATTTGAACTTGCATTTCCTGGCCATGTCACCATGCTTTTGCCAAGTAAGATTCTCAGGAGGAGCAGATAGATACAATTTTTGTGACATCTGTGGAGTAACACTGATTTGCAGCACGTAACAACATGCACAATGTGTGAAAGAGATGTGTGATGCAAAATGGTGTTGAGGGATAAATCTGACTGCCAGGTAGAGCACCAGGAAGTGACTCAGCTGCCTCACTTAGAAAATGAGGACTGAAGTGGGCATTCTTGTCTGCAGAGTGATGGGCTGTCCCTTGCTCAATGCAGTCAGAGCCATCAGTTTGCCTGGAGAAGGCTTGGAGCTAGCACAGCACTGCTCTGCATTGTACCAGTATGTCATATTGCTCCCATTTGTCCTGGCACCTTCAAATAAAAGAGCAGAGGGGAAAGGGGAGCTTGTCACTGCCACCAGCACTTCTGCATCTCATCAGCAGGTGTCTGGTATCTACTCTCTGGTGAAACATCACCTCTGTACAAACATATTTGGAGGAGCTCATGGCATCTCCAACCCACTCCTAGGCACAAACAGGAACGCTCATGTCATGCTGTGCCAAAATGCCTGCCATGCTGTGCTAGCTCCAAGCCTTCTCCAGGC
>NW_011111395.1:0-616 GCF_000146605.3 Meleagris gallopavo
CTGCCTCATAAGACAGGGATTCCCAGGGGGGCGGGGGTGGATTTGTGTAATACAACACAGGAAAGGCTTGCAACGTATCACCATCACCCCGCAATATTTCTTCTTTTCTGCACTGCTCTAAAGCACTGTAAAATGCTGTAGAAAAATTTTTCTTTCCTGCTTTCTTCAAATTATCATCAGGAGAGAAAACGTTCAGTTCATCCTCTGGATCTACAGGACCAAAATCAAAAAGATTCTCTGTTTCCGGTGCCTCTTTGTCTTCAACCAAGTTACATGCAGCTCGCAGAGATGCAGCAGCAGGCGACGTGGGTGGGGCGGAGATGAGAGCATCATGGCAAGCATCGAGGGCAGAGCAGAGGATGGCAGTGGGGTTGTGATTTTTCTTCTCCCCAGCTGGGGGGAGGGGGGTCAGAGCCGTGGATCGAATTTGGGCAGGGGCTGCTTTCTGCACTGAGAGGCAGCGGTGCGGGTGGGAACTATGGGGAGTTCACTAATGAAGGAGCAATAAGTGAATCTCAAAGTATTATGGATCTTTTTGAAGTTTTAGAATCAGCCTCTACCTACTTCAGCATTAGTTACTTTTCTTAAACGGATAAGCAAAAATGTCCCTGAATTT
>NW_011111397.1:0-480 GCF_000146605.3 Meleagris gallopavo
TACGCATCAAGACCTCTCCAGACTTCAGAGTATATGCAGTTTCTCCTTTCCTGCTTCCCCTTTCTTTCTGTGTTATTTCAACATTAGAAAGTCCAGTGCTAACTCTGAGCTGAGGATTGAGACTTTTCATGGTGCTGTCACTTCTTGCCTTCCTTCGGCTTGTGAAATGCTTAGTGTGAGATCAATCCTCCACAGATTTGGTGGATATATTTTATCAAAGTCTTCATTTTAAGGTGAGGAAGCAAAGGTTTTTGAAGGAAATATCGCTCTCTCTGAAGTCTGGAGAGGTCTTGATGCGTATTCTCTCAGCATGATGGAACACATCAAGATAATTAACTCCTGTACAGAGTACCATAAATCACAGCAAAAACACAAGTGACGTAATTAGAGTCAGGAATCCCACGTGAGATTTTCTTACTGAATTCCTTGGATTTGTCCCAAATTTTAAACTGCCTCCTTTGTCTTTTTCTAAGTTATTTC
>NW_011111399.1:0-524 GCF_000146605.3 Meleagris gallopavo
GCCAAATGTTCCAGTGTTAAGCCTCCGGAAATAGAAATTTAAGAACTAAGTGCTCTGCTCATTTTCGGTTTCAGGCTCTGAAAATCTGGATGGCACAGGTCCCTTTGCTAGCCTGACAAGAAAAAGAAGAACCTTGTGCCATCTGAGAGCTAAGAGAGGACAGCATATTTTAGCAAGACAGAGCTACACGCCTGCCTACTTGGCAAATCTTCTACTCCATCAGAGAAAACAGTTGAGATACCAGCACTGCTGCTTGAAGCAGAAGTTGTGTATTACCATTTTACAATGCTGCCATCTTTTGGCTTAGGTGGAGTTTCATGCTTAATAATCACAATTCCATATTTAGATTTTTGCACTTCCACAGTTTTTCTCAAAGGTGGCTAAACATAAACAGCTGCAATAACAGAACCTCATGAGAATAATTGTCTCAGGCTTCCTAGAAAGTCAGTGGGAGAAATAAGCACTTTTGAGGAGTGATTCATTTCATCCCAAGGTAGATAGCCAGCAGACATCAGATATGAGCA
>NW_011111400.1:0-324 GCF_000146605.3 Meleagris gallopavo
CTGAGGCTCTTTGCCACAGACTCCAAGTGGGACCTTTCTCTCCAGCAGCAGTGTAGAGGATGTTCTTTACATCCTGTCCCGTCCGTACTGGCCCTATGGCCACGGCATGGGCTATCTCCTGTTTAAGCTGTTCAGAAGCACGCTGCTGCTCAGGGCCCTATGTAAACTCATTCTTCATTCACGTCACCTGATAAAGGGGGCTTACAATGAGGCTATAGTTTGGAACATGCATTCTCCAAAAGACCACTACGCCCAGAAAAGACTGTCTCTCTCTTGCTAGTGGGTGGAGACACAGCAGTGATTTTGTCAATCACATCTGCTGGA
>NW_011111401.1:0-831 GCF_000146605.3 Meleagris gallopavo
TCCCTCAGGAGTACTATACTCCTATCTCTCAGATTAATAGGGGTGTACTGCTGGCACTTCGCCAAGTGCACAGGGTACCGTACACCAACAGTTCCCTCCCAAGACTCTTCCTTTCACCAACACAGCCGCTTCGTCCGTCCCTGGCTGGCCCCTTGTGGGATAACGGAACCACAGGTTGGGACTCCGCACTCACTTTGCACTAGAAGTGCGTCTCAGTCACACACACTCAAGAGTCTCAACCGACCCCCAAGGCAAGAGTTAAATTCCCTTACCTTGGTCCGTGCACGAAGTTACCGGGTCGCAATGGCCGACACCCGTGCCTACCTGCACCTTGGCTTTTACAGAGCCCGTCCTTTATGTAACAGTCTCGGTTTCTTATCAGCTGTCCCAAGGAGTCACCTCACCACCCAGACAGGACCGCTGAAATCAGCGGGGTGCACCTATCCTGTCCAGGGCAGTGGGGGAAACCCCCAAGGGGCGATAATTATCCCGGATGAGACCCCAAATTGTTGGAAATATCCAAATAGTTTTCTAGAATGGTATCTCTGATAGAGCAGATTTTATTCGCGATTGCAATGGTGGGCCTCCTGCAAGCAGAGGGCATCCAAAAACAGCGGTACATCTTTTATTCCTATTCCCCGACGCTTATCTCTTTCTCTCTTAGTTTCTAATTGGTTCAGTACTTTAGGTTCACAATCTTCTCAACGCTTCACTAAGTATGGAAACACTGGACAAACATAAATTTTTGCTGCATAAGCATAAATCTGTATTTAATTAACTTATTCCACACCTGATCATTATTCTGCAGATATCTGCTTGTCCTTCTTCCCA
>NW_011111402.1:0-423 GCF_000146605.3 Meleagris gallopavo
GTGGTCATGAGGGTACTAGGGTTACTGCCACTCACAAGGAGACTGAGCTCAAGTGTCTTTATACTAATGCACTCAGCATGGGTAATAAACAAGAGGAGCTGGAGGTCATTGTGTGTTCGGAAAGTCATGATATAGTTGCCATCACGGAAACGTGGTGGAACGACTCCCACGGCTGAGTGCAGTGATGAAGGGCTACCAGCTTTTCAAAAGAGACAGGACGAGTAGGAAAGGCGGTGGTGTAGCTCTCTATGTTAAAAAAGACTATGAATGTGTGGAAATTAATAATGCTGATGATAGGGTTGAGAACATGTGGATCAGAATAAAAGCAAAGGCCAACAAGACTGACATTATTGTGGGAGTCTGCAACAGGCCACACACCCAGGATGAAGAGGTGGATGAGATGCTTTATAAACAGTTGGGTGA
>NW_011111403.1:0-450 GCF_000146605.3 Meleagris gallopavo
GAGCCAAAAAAGCTTGGAGAGCTCAGAAACAGCAGCAGATACAGCATGGTGAAACTGAAAACTCAGAAAAATAACGCGCAGGGTGATTTCCCAAGGAGGCTGTGGATGCCCCATCCCTGCAGGCATTCAAGGCCAGGCTGGATGTGGCTCTGGGCAGCCTGGGCTGCTGGTTGGCGACCTGCACACAGCAGGGGGTTGGAAGTGGCTGAGCACTGTGCTCCTTTGCAACCCAGGGCACCCTGTGATTCTATGATTTCCATCCAGATGCTGTCACTCAGCATGTATGTTCAGGCTGCTCACCATGTAACAGGGACACAGCACCAACAAGCATTCAGTTTTGGAACACTGTGGGGGACTTATCTCTGCTGTCAGCCCTGCAGGCTGATCCGTACCATGGTTCTGAATCATGCTGCAGGAGTGAAGAGAAGAATTCCCTGTTCCTGTTCAAGT
>NW_011111404.1:0-376 GCF_000146605.3 Meleagris gallopavo
GATACCTTTTAGCCTAATTTGTGAAACCTGTTCTTTGTTTTTAACCATACAGGCTTAAACTCTTAATTTCTTTGAGATGCGTAGGACAAGAAAGATAGTACTTGTCAGAGTGTTGGGACCAATATGAAAAATATTCTTTGTGGATTTTGGTTTGTTTTCTAACTTTTAATTAATATTTTATACATGTTCACAATTTCTTTGCTAGTGTTTAAAAAGGAAAAACTGCCTCCTACTTCTTTGCTAATCTGTCAGCAATTCTGAATTACATATGGAATTCAGAGAGTGGCTTTTGTTGAGAAGCTACTCATTCTTCTAAATGGGCATCTGTGCTTGTTTTATCCACAGGTAATAGAGTTGGTATATCTCATGCATGAGT
>NW_011111405.1:0-370 GCF_000146605.3 Meleagris gallopavo
ACGGCACAATCAAGCAGAACACAGGGCTAAATACTGTCCTACAAGCACTGAATCCATCTCAGTCCTATCCCACTCCAGTCAGCACTCTTCAGTGATGCCTGGCCATTAGCTGGGTTCAGCACAGACCAGAAATCATTCCTACCCACACTCAGGATGCTGCTAATCTTACAGGAAGGGGGCAAGAGCTCGGCTTTACAGACACGAGTCATACTCTGCGAGCTGGCCCAGGGATCAGAGAACAGGTCCTGCCTCAGTGTTTCCCCTTCAGAGGATACCCATGAAGTCCCCAGCCCTCACCTCGTGTGTATCTTGAGGTGCGTGCGTAAGTTGCTAGGATCACTGAAAGCTTTGCTACAGAAATCGCACTTGT
>NW_011111406.1:0-308 GCF_000146605.3 Meleagris gallopavo
CACTTGCGCATAATTTGAATGTGCACCTGTCTGTGGATATGAAATCCACACTGTGCGTGCAGAATTAATTCTGACCCCACTCATCTGCACTATGTTCAGATCTGACTCTCCAAAATAATACATTTTCTTTCCAATTCATTGAGTTTTTTTTTTGCTACCTGTTGATTTCTATTCTCATTTTACTGGATTCTGAGTTTATATGTGGATAATTAAAAAAAACCATGCTTTTCTCCCATGCTGCATAGATGAGCCAGTGGTTGAAATGACGCCGCTGGTGAATCATTTGGTGAAGGAAAATACAACTGACT
>NW_011111407.1:0-444 GCF_000146605.3 Meleagris gallopavo
GGATGTGTGCTTTCCCGTGGCACCGCCGCTTGTGGTTCCTCGGCCCGGACCCCCAAAGGTTCTTTACAAAGATGAGCAGGGGGTGCAGCACCTCCCTGCAAAGCCAGGCTGAGGGAGCTGGGCTGTTCAGCATGGAGAAGGGAAGCTGCGGGGTGACCTCAGTGCAGCCTGCAGGACCTCAAGGGAGCCTGCAGACAGGAGGGGAGTCAGCTCTTGGAAAGGGGAGAGAACAGCAGGACAGGGGAATGGTTGGAAGGTGAGGGAGGGCAGATTTCAGCTGGCTGTCAGGGGGAAGTTGTTTGCTGTGAGAGTGGGGAGGTGCTGGAACAGCTGCCCAGAGAGGCTGTGGATCCCCGTCCATCCCTGGAGGTGTTCAAGGCCAGGTTGGATGGGGCCCTGGGCAGCCTGGGCTGCTGTGAGATGGGGGAGGTTGGTGGCCCTGCA
>NW_011111408.1:0-589 GCF_000146605.3 Meleagris gallopavo
CTTATCAGTGAGGACTGGTCAGTTTCCTTTTTCCATTAGATTTCTTTGTTGTAATAAATTATAACCTTTTTCTCCAACTGCACAAAAATAGTAATAATAATAATAACGTGGATGAAAACACTTAAATGCTCAGAAGACAGCATTAAGATAATTAAATCTCCTAATATTTTACCACATATGTTTTACCACACGATTTTTATCCTAACTTCTCCAGAGGTACTGAATCTCAGTTTGGCTGGAATGGCTTACATTGCATTACTACTAATCATCCACTAATATGTAGTTTGACTGATGGTGTCACTTTAGAGTAGCAACCTTTATGACTTCAGATCAGCAGCAAAGTCTGATCAGCAGCTAGAAACATACATCAGCTTTTATTAGAGATATTATTTGTATAAATCAGTGTTGTTTAGTATTGTTCATCTATACTTCTTAAATGACATTATTATTGCGCAGTACTTGTACAACTAGCAAAGTAGTACCAGACACTATACCTTCTCTGTAGGGAAAAATTTATCTAAGCTGTGCCTCTTGATAAGTTGGATGCTTACATATTGCTACTCTTCTGCATCTGCTGCACAGGGAACCA
>NW_011111409.1:0-958 GCF_000146605.3 Meleagris gallopavo
CTACGTTGCCATCTGCAAACCCCTGCACTATGGGACCTTGATGGACAGCAGAGCTTGTGCCACCATGGCAGCAGCTGCCTGGGCCACTGGGGTTCTCTATTCCCTGCTGCACACTGCCAACACATTTTCACTGCCTCTCTGCCAAGGCAATGCTGTGGATCAGTTCTTCTGTGAAATCCCCCAGATCCTCAAGCTCTCCTGCTCAGAATCAGACTACCTCAGGGAAATTGGATTTATTGTGCTTAGTGTTCTTGCTGTATTTGGGTGTTTCATATTCATTATTGTGTCCTATGTGCAGATCTTCAGGGCCGTGCTGAGGATGCCCTCTGAGCAGGGGCGGCACAAAGCCTTCTCCACATGTCTCCCTCACCTGGCTGTGGTCTCTCTCTTTGTCACCACTGACTTTCTGGCCTACCTGAAGCCCTCCTCCATCTCCTCAACATCCTTGGACCTGGTGGTGTCATTTCTGTACTCTGTGGTGCCTCCAACACTGAATCCTCTCATCTACAGTATGCGGAACCAGGAGCTCAAGGATGCAGTGAGGAAAATGATGTCATGGACAAATATCAGCAGGGGTCGTCTTCTCATCTGTCTGAATAAATGACTCACAGTTTTTTTCTGTAACATGCCTGTTTTATCATAGAATCATAGAATGGCCCGTATTGAAAAGAACCACAATGATCATCTGGTTTCAACCCCCCTGCCACAGGCACGGTTGCCCATCACCTAACCAGGCTGCCCAGAGCCACATCCAGCCTGGCCTTGAATGCCTCCCAGGATGGGGGCATCCACAACCTCCTTGGGCAACCTGTTCCAGTGTACCACCACCCTCTGGGTGAAAAACTTCCTTTTAATATCTAACCTAACCTCCCCACGTCTCAGTCTAATACCATCCCCCTTGTCCTGTCACTATCCATCCTCATAAACACGCCGTTCCCCCTCCTGTTCATACACTCCC
>NW_011111410.1:0-369 GCF_000146605.3 Meleagris gallopavo
AGAAAAAAAAAACAAGCACAACAAACAAAAACAAAAACCACAAACACAAAAAGTTGCTTTTTTTCCCTTTTTTTTTTTTTTTTCTAGAAAATAAGTCATCATATGTCTCCAGTGAGAGAACAGTTCAACTGTTAAGAAACTTCTCTACTTCGAAGGTTTAAGGCAGAAATCTTTCTTCGTGCAAGACTGCAGTATCTGGCATTGTACTAAACATTTTTGTTCACAACAGATGTTTGTCATGTTTTGCCAGAGGCTTGAGCACTTACAGCTTTTCCTGAACATAAATTGTTAGTATAAAAGCAGGAGGTACTGGAAAGCTGACACACCTGTCCTTTTTCAATAAATAAAGAAAAGAACATTGTCAGCAAT
>NW_011111411.1:0-319 GCF_000146605.3 Meleagris gallopavo
CGCTTGTGCTGGTGAGTGCCGGCCCCGGAGCGAGGGGGCCTCGGGACAGCCCTTGCACCTCACCCTGCTGCAGACTCTCACAGGCTCCCTTTCTCACACTCTTACTTTTTTTTAAAAAAATATATATATTACTTTTTTATTTTTATTTTTTTTTTTTCCAGTTGTGAAACAGCGGCTGGACGGAGTCAAGATTAACTTGTCCTCTGGAACCCAGTGCCCCTGGCCTGCCATGGAGAAAGAGCAAATTTATGAGAACCTTCACGAGCTGCTCTTCTCTGTGGTGTGGAACTGGCAGGACTGCCAGGAGGAGGAGGTGAGC
>NW_011111412.1:0-1462 GCF_000146605.3 Meleagris gallopavo
TATATGCCCCACAAGCAGGGATGGAAACTTGGGCACGCTCTTGTTGGGACCCCATGGAAATGACATAGCCTGCCTACACCTTTGAGGCGACAGAAGAGCCCGGGGGCCCTCACGAGTGTTTGGCTCAGAACTGCCCTCATCTTCCTTCTCTTTCTCCATCCGACACAGGCTCATCTTGGAAATGCCTGAGGGCAGCGATGACTTCACCACCTCGGACACAGGGAGTGAAAACCTCTGCGCTTCAAGGACATCGCTGTACCCTTTGAGCACCAGTTGCGGGGAAATGGAGGCACCTTGCCCACACCCAAAAGCCCAGGAGAACTTGGAAAGCTCCATCCCAGAAAGCAAAGTGGAGCAGGGACTGGGCGTCAGTGATCAGAAAAAGCCTGCTGTGATGGTGGCTCCCTTGGTGCAGGACCCGCCCTTTGTGGATGAGGCTACGAGAAGTCATCCGGAGCATCCTAACATAATGCAGGCACCACAGCACCTGCAGAGGAGTTTCTCAGAGCCTAGGCTGGGGAAGAAAGACCCCCAGCTTCCCCATCCACTCAGGCAATCAAGAAGGTCCATTCTCTCCCCCTTCCAGCACAGGTGGGGGCAAACTCAGGCGAGGAGTTCAGCAGTGCAGGCCCTTCGCCCAGGGCGAAAATCTGCCTCCATGCCAGATACATGCAGACACAAAAGAACAAAGGCTCCAATGCGGATTGCCTGCTGCAGATTCATTGAACGCCAAGAACACCAGCAGAACCACATAATGCATCTGTGGCTGGAGCAGTATGAGTATGTTGAGAGGCAAAAGATGAACTCTGCAGCAGAACACCGCATCCTGCCTGGCAATGAAAGATCCCAGAGCGTGTCTCCATCTGATGCTGCAGCCCTGGTTAATGCCAGAGGTGCAACAGTGGAAAAGGGGAGTTCACCCGAGGACAAGGCCAGTGAGCAACAGGCCCAGAAAATACCACTGCTGCCCAGCAGCCAGAAGAGTTTCTGCCACAGCCGTTCAGCCCCCAGCCACCACATGCAGAGATGAGGCCCAGGCGTGTCCCAGAAGAACATGAGACACCCAGGCCTGAGACACCACCTCTGAATTGTAGAAGCTGCTGTGTGCCAGCCCATCTCATGTGCCTTTACATTCAGCGTGCCTGGGCCAAGTTCCGAGGTGCCAGCAAGGCCCTCTATTACATGATCAGAAAGAGATGTGAGAGGCACTCAAGGAAGAGAGGAGAGCCCATCACAGAAAACAGATTCTCAGAGCCGACAAGGCTGGACACAGCTCAGCGTGGGAATAGATGATGGCTCAGACTGCTGGCCAAAAGGAAAAGCCCACGTCCACCTCTGGAGGCAATGAAGAAGCAGTTGGTGGCAACTGAAGATAAGACTTTCAATGGTGCCAGTGAGGCCGGAGGTGCCAATAATGGATCAAGCCAGGGTGACAGCTGGCTCCAGCAGGACGTGCTGGCTC
>NW_011111413.1:0-393 GCF_000146605.3 Meleagris gallopavo
TCCATGGACAGTGACTCCACCACCTCCCTGGGCAGCCTGTTCCAGTGCCTCACCACTCTTTCTGAGAAGAAATTTTTCCTCATACCCAATCTGAACCTCCCCTGACACAGCTTAAGGCTATTACCTCTTGTCTTACCGCTGCTACCTGGGAAAAGAGGCCAACCCCCATCTCACTAGAAAGAATTTGGCTGTCATCATTCACTCTGACCTTTCTGCAGTTAAACTGGTGCAGTCTTGCTCCTGTACTGCTCGAGATCTTCCTGGAGTTAATGCTTCTCTCGGTTTAAGTGCACTGTAAATTTTTGTGGGAGACAACAGTTGCAGTGCTAACACTGTTTCTGCACTCTGCAGCACTTAATTCATTTGTGGGGTGCTATTATTGTAATTCTTTGT
>NW_011111414.1:0-557 GCF_000146605.3 Meleagris gallopavo
GTCGCTCCTGGCCAGACCTTCTTCCTCCTTTTCCTCAACTCAGTGCAAAAGAGCTGCTCCATTCCTCGGAGGACAGTCCCAGCCCACACAGCACACAAGGTCTGCCCTGTTTGAGTGCGACTGGGGAGGAGCTGCCCTCCCAGGACACCCTGCACCCACCTTTGGCTGTGAACTGCGGCGTCTCCGTGCTGAGGTCCCAGAAGCGGACTGTGGTATCCCCAGAGCCGCTCGCCAGGTACCTGGGACAGGAGGGACAGCAGGATCAGCACGGGGCCCCGGTGGCTGCTCCATGGAGACGTGCCCCACCCGCAGCCGGAGCCTCGTACTTTCCCGTGGGGCTGAAGGCAACAGAGATGACAGCTTCGGTGTGTCCCTCCAGGGAGCTGGTGCAGCGCGTCACCGCCCGCACCCTGAACACGGCCTGCGGCTGGTAGATTGATGTCGAGAACCTTCTCTGTCTCCACTGCCTGCCCTGCCAAGGTCTTCTCCAGCGAAACGACGATCTCGGCATCGTGGAAGAAGAAGGCCAAAGGCACCGGCTCATCCTAGAGGTGAAA
>NW_011111415.1:0-620 GCF_000146605.3 Meleagris gallopavo
AAGAAAAGAAATTGTGAGCAACAGGGTGAGGTCCCTTATGTAGCCTGTAGAATTAATGTCCCCTTTCCCTCTCAGTGTCTAGATCTAGATGGAGATTGGGGGCTGAAAAATGTCTCAACATTTCTACTATATATTCTGCATTTTTAGTTAACTAAGTAAGACATATTTGCCTCAAAGTAATTGAGGGTCCATGCAGGATTGAAGGTCTCCAGGCCTAGTTCTCAGGAATAATTTAAGGCTCTAATTTCAGATGCCAGTTTTGAAGCTGAAAGTCTGAAGCTTCCTTGTTTAGGCTTTCAAAAGAAACTGGAGGAAGGAAAGTGTGAGGGTTGGCGGATTTTTTGTGTTTTTTTTTTTTCTCCCCTATTTCTATTCTGAAATTTGAAACAGCTGCCACAAAACGATTATAACCATACATACTGTTCAATAAATGTCTAAACCTGGAAGGAGCTATGCATGAATTATGTCTGATTTATACATTAAATAAAAATAGAACGAACTAGTTGAATTTTAAATGCTCTTCTTACACTCAGTAAGTCTTGAAATTATGATGTCTATAGAATATTGCCTGAAAAAATGTCCAGTGTTTGCATACACTATATCAACCTTTTTGAAAGCAT
>NW_011111416.1:0-511 GCF_000146605.3 Meleagris gallopavo
AAAAACCCACAGTGAGCAAGTTTTAAAAGGTACTTCTGCAACAATAATTTGTTTTAGAGCCTTGGTGTGAACACACATTGTATATAGCATTTAATGAGCATTAAGAAAAAACAGGGAAAAAACCAGCACTGCAGCAAGATCAGTTCATTGTCCTCAAAAAGGTGCCCAGAAAGACTCTTCCTAAGAAGGAGCCACCAAGCTTCCCCTCCAGAGCATCACCCACTTCAGGACCAAGAAGAATGAACGTAGGAGGATGAAGAACTACCAACTTCCTCTGTTCAGTCCCCCACCTCCAGTAAGGGGTCTAGAACAGCTTAAGGTCCCCAAAATGAGCAAAGAGCACACAAGTGGACACCAATTTGAGTTCTGATCCCAGCAAAACAATACTGGTTTTGTTTTATTCTAAACAAAGTCTAATTATTTCTTAGCTGCTCTGAACTACAGACTCACTCTCAGGCTAGACAGACAGACATACTTCGCAAGCACAGATCATTTTATCTCAGTCCTTAGT
>NW_011111417.1:0-324 GCF_000146605.3 Meleagris gallopavo
TTTGCTGTGAGAGTGGGGAGGTGCTGGAACAGCTGCCCAGAGAGGCTGTGGATCCCCGTCCATCCCTGGAGGTGTTCAAGGCCAGCTTGGATGGGGCCCTGGGCAGCCTGGGCTGCTGTGAAATGTGGAGGTTGGTGGCCCTGCATGGCACAGGGGGGGTTGGAGCTTCGTGATCCTTGAGCTCCCTTCCAACCCAAGGCATTCTATGGTCTATGACTGAAGGACAAAACAATTAGAACATACAGGCTTCCCAGCCAGCAGAGCGAAGATGCGCAGGCGCTCCTCTGGGATGAAGCAGTCTGCCTGCAGCCTGTGCCAGTCCAC
>NW_011111418.1:0-382 GCF_000146605.3 Meleagris gallopavo
CCACAAAGATGAGCAGGGGGCTGCAGCACCTCCCTGCAAAGCCAGGCTGAGGGAGCTGGGCTGTTCAGCCTGGAGAAGAGAAGCTGCGGGGTGACCTCAGTGCAGCCTGCAGGACCTCAAGGGAGCCTGCAGACAGGAGGGGAGTCAGCTCTTGGAAAAGGGAGAGAACAGCAGGACAGGGGAATGGTTGGAAGGTGAGGGAGGGCAGATTTCAGTCGGCTGTCAGGGGGAATTGTTGCTGTGAGAGTGGGAGGTGCTGGAACAGCTGCCCAGAGAGGCTGTGGATCCCCGTCATCCCTGGAGTGTTCAAGGCCAGGTTGGATGGGGCCCTGGGCAGCCTGGGCTGCTGTGAGATGGGGAGGTTGGTGGCCCTGCATGGCAC
>NW_011111419.1:0-304 GCF_000146605.3 Meleagris gallopavo
AGCTCATTTAATTTGCTAATGAAATCCAACCTCCCCTCAAAAAGAAGAATATCTTTTTTAGAGGACACAACCAAGCTTAGCAGTGTGAATATGGTAAAAGTGTAACAAAACCAAGACCACCCCTAACTTTAAGGACTGAGCCCAGCAATTTTATTTTAAACATTCACTATTCAGAACATTCACCTGTCATTAGCAGGGTAGAATTAACTGTGTTGTTAGGCTTCTGGTCCATCTCCACACCAGATGATCACCACAACGTGTGCCACATTAACAACAAACCCCACACCCACAATTCCATCCTCTC
>NW_011111420.1:0-348 GCF_000146605.3 Meleagris gallopavo
TGGGTTGCAAAGGCCCACAGTGCTCATCCAGCTCCAACCCCCTGCTGTGTGCAGGTCGCCAACCAGCAGCCCAGGCTGCCCAGAGCCACATCCAGCCTGGCCTTGAATGCCTGCAGGGATCCAGGGGCATCCACAGCCTCCTTGGGCAACCTGTTCCACTGCCTCACCACCCTCTGGCTGAAAAACTTCCTCCTCATATCCAACCTAAACCTCCCCTGGCTCACTTTAAACCATCCCCCCTTTCTCCTATGTACCTTCTTAAACTCCCACATTGTCCTCAATGCAACAACGCCAAGGTGAATAGCATGAAAAACTAATAACCAGGGAACAACGGTTCACTGTTTCTCC
>NW_011111421.1:0-630 GCF_000146605.3 Meleagris gallopavo
AAGTGAAAATACACAAGAAAAAGGAAGTACAGTACTATAACTAAGGGTTATATAATGAGTTATCATGCTGAAACATTCATGCACATAGAAAGGAATCACACAGCTGTATTAAAACTGCAGTAGCTCCTATTTATAGTTTGAGCATCTTCATATACAGAATTAAATCCAACATCCACGCATGCATGACAAGCAGATTTCAGTACTGGGGGAGAAAAAGGCAAACGACTGACGGCATACAACATTTCTTCACTTGCAAACATCTCATCTGAATACATTAAGAACAAATACCTGCAATCAGTCCTGAAGAATGCAGAACGTATCTATCACTGAATACACAAATCTAGCATTTGTTCAGTGGATCCAAATGCTAACTTCCACTGGCACCACTTGCGTTTGCTACAGTACAGCACACCACGGTTAGTTTACTGAATTAATGTACATTAAGAGAAAGACAGAATAAAAAGGTAGAATGTGGAATGGTACAATGATGGAGATGCTCTGTTCAGATGAGCTTTTACCGTACAATGAACACCATGCACTGTTTATTGTAGTGTTAACATATTGGGCCCCGTTTCTTCTTCCAGAAACACGAAGCCAATTATGCCACTCAACACAGTGGGAATAAGGTAG
>NW_011111422.1:0-608 GCF_000146605.3 Meleagris gallopavo
AGGCTAACATATGAATAGTCAGTGCCACTCAGTGCAATCACACAGCATAAATAACAGTCACAGTCATACAAAGGTTTGCAGGCACAGGCCCATGCCTGAGGTTAATTTAGAGCAGATTGATAGCAAGCAGCGAGTTTGCTCCTTCCTTTTACAATACCACAAAATCAAGGTGCAGACTCCTACAAATTTAATATGAATTCTGCACGGTGGAAACGCTAAGTGCTCCAAACACTTTCTGTTAGCAAATACCCTGCTCACCAGTGAACGTGGGGCAGCTGTAACCATTGGTTCAGCTGCTTTTTCACAATACGCAATGGTGTATTCTTGCAGGCATCCCTGTCAGCTCCCATTAACTCACACACTTCATTCTACTCTCAAGGCACCTTTCCTCCACTCAGACTCCTGGAAGAGCTTGCAAAAGCAGGACAACAACATCAGAGTCAGGACGTAGTCAGAAGCTAATCTGCCACACAGTGGGCAACAAACAACCTTTCTCCCCAAGCACAAGCAGACAGCATGCCTAAAGGAAGGGCTTTTTGGCCTGGAAACTATTTGCAGGGCTTAGAGCTATGTGCGGACATTCATATGTGGTGCAACAAGAGAACTGC
>NW_011111423.1:0-1413 GCF_000146605.3 Meleagris gallopavo
TTTATTCTTTCTTCATGACAGAGAACTGCAGAAACTCCCTTCTGCGTGGCAGTAAGGACGGTCCATCCCCATCGCGTCCCTCTGTGCGCTGAAAGCTCTGTTGGCTCTCTGGCAGCCTGCTGGCTGCTGCTCACAAACACGGGGAACTGCACCACACTGCTTCTAAAGAGAGAAAGGAAGAAATGGTGCTGGGAACGGGCAGCCAAGGTTTGCAGAGAGGTTCCAGGTTGTGCCAGAGATAGGATTATCAGAGTGCTGAGACATTACTTATCACTAAAGGAAACATTTGGGAGCATATTCACAACATCTGCAAAAATTATAACTACTAGGATCAGTTGGTTTTCCTATGGCTGCACAGTGCTGGGATAATTCTGATGGAAACAATGTCTTCAGATACCGCAGTTAAATCCATCCCAAAATTATTGTGCAGAGTCTTGGTTCTTGATCACCACTTCTTCCCCACCTTTCACTACTCCAAGCAGCTAGAACAAACTTCTCAGAAGAAATCCAGAGCAGCAGAGACCTGGCAGACCATAACCAAGCACAGCTTGCAGGAGGGCAGTGCCCACTCCTTGCTACCACCCTGCCCCAGCAGGTTAAGGAGTCTGAGCTGCGCTGTCCTTTTGCAGTTGAGGAGAAAAGATTTTTTGGCACCTAATGCCAACGTTTCTCCCTAAGATACACCGAAGGCATTGAATGCTCTTCCCAGCACCAAACCCAGCTCACCTGTATGCTCTGCTCAGCCTGAGCTGTGCCCAGCTCACGCACACACCACAGCAGTGCTTCTGATGGGCTCTCACACGGTGATCTGTTCCAAGGAGGCCCAAAGCTCTGTGTCCACATGCGGCACGCTCACCAGAGCACCAGCTCTGCTCACCAGCTGTGGGACAAACGCTCCCACCCCAGCAATGATTGCAACCTTGGTGAGTGCCTGCAGCAGTTCTGTGCTTTCATCATAAGCAAAGGAAGGGGTCACCTCCTCGATACAAATTTTAGGAAACCAGTAGAATGGTCACCCAATGAGGTGATCTGAAGTAAAATAACAGAGAAATGAAGATGACTCTTCTGCATCCCGCTCAGATCACCCTCTTGCTCAGGCACCACGCAGTCAGACCAAGGAGATGTTGCCTCTGGGCTGCCTTCAGCTTGGAGGCTGGAAGGGTTTGGGCTTCCAAACACCCAGCAAGCATTTGGATGAGACAGCTTCCTGCTGGGGAGTCCTCCGACATCATTGCTGCCTCCTCCAGTACCATACTTGCAGATGCTTCAGAGCTCATTCGCATGGACTTCCTTCCTCCCATCAGCAGCTGCTCCTGCACTGACCTTCATTCATCCTGGGATACCATCTGCTTCCAGCACGAGCTGACCTGCGAGACAGAGAAAGGAAACGTGGGATTAAGCACAAATGCAGAA
>NW_011111424.1:0-455 GCF_000146605.3 Meleagris gallopavo
CCTGCAGCGCTGCTCTGACAACACCAGCACGGCATCCCTCTTCTCGTTCTTTGAAGATCCGGCCAGCTCCACCGTGTACCACAATGACAGGCCTCATCTTGCCAAATTCCTCCAGCTGTGCCAACAGGTTGTTCTTAATTAGCCTGTTTTGGAAAGAACTGTGTTTAGTATTTGTTCCCTTCCACATGGAGACAGCCCTGAAGATAAATGAGCAGATAGGCTGTTTGACTCCCATGAGTTCACCTTTCAAGAAGCCGAACACTCCCTCTAAGGAGCTCCAACAGCAAGTTCCCCCTGTGCCAGGCACTGAGGAACCCGAACAGCCTGCGGCCAGCTGACAGCAGAGCATGGGGTGTGCTGACCTCTGCAGGGCCCGCTCAGCAGAACTATGCTATCTCACCACAGAGCCCTGCCTGCCGATGGTTTTACCTTATACGATTATACAGAAACAAGCA
>NW_011111425.1:0-466 GCF_000146605.3 Meleagris gallopavo
ACATGCCATAGCACTGAGTACTATTCACATCTGTTACCTTTTCTGTATTAATTTGTATAGTTGTCAATTTCATGACCTTTTTTTCTCTGTTTCCAAATGTGTATTATTTTATGTTTCATACATTTCTAAAAAAATTATTATTTTTTGCATTAGTCTTTAAAATCATAACAATAGCCATGCATTTTATGAGTACTCAATAGCCCTGCACTCAAATGCAACCTGATTATAATGATAGTGCACGGTGCATGAATGATAAAAGAAAATGATTTGGAAAAGGAATTTTAAAAAAGAAATAAAAAAAAAATAAACACAATTAAAAAGTAACAATTAAAAAATTTACCTTTAATAAATACTTGGGAATTTTTATAAGGCTAGCAATATTAAAGATTATTTCATTGCTTTAGGTTACTGCAATTTGAATATAATTAATCTCCATTTATGATATCTGAGTATTTCTGTGTGACAT
>NW_011111426.1:0-412 GCF_000146605.3 Meleagris gallopavo
TGCACTGAACTGCGTATGAGAATTTACACCTTAGATGTTATTTTAAGAATATCTGTCTCACCCTGTAAGACATCGTAAGAACAATTAGAAAAGAGAAACAAGCATGAAGGGCAATGTAGTGTGCACGTGTCTGCTGCTAGAGATGACCAAAGCAGATTAACTTCAAGTTTCTTATTCCTGCAGTGATCAGTCAAAGTCATTCACACCAGTCATTAGCCACGCCAGCTGTGTTCTAGAACAAGTGGAGATTGATAACCAATGGGAGCCACCAAGCAGAGCCTTTATATAGCAGTGAAATGCCACACATTTCCAAAGAGCTTAGTCAGCGGTTCAATTCTACTTACACAAAAAATACACGTTGGAAAAGCAGAGCTCAAGTCTTCTCCTTGGACAGCTGAACTCTCACCCATCA
>NW_011111427.1:0-391 GCF_000146605.3 Meleagris gallopavo
AGCTGGTGCAGGATTTATTATGCGGCTCTGATTCAGGGGAATATTTAGGAAAGCTGTTGATAGTCCCTGCTCTCCAGCACCCCAACTAGCTTCTGGCTCAGTTCCTCCTCTAGTTCCCTATAGCAGAGGCAGAGAGAAAAAAAACCCAACATCCTGTGCTGCCTGGATTGAATAGACCCACCATTCCATCGAGCTGCCTGCCTCACAGTACGCTGCAGCATGACAACATAATCTATTTATGAATGGCAGCGGAACCCCTAGATTGAATTACAAGGCAGGTATTCAATCAGGCAGGATGTGTAGCTGCTTTCTAACAGACTAGAGGATTATGAGAACGATAGGATACATGCTCTCCTTCCATACGACAGCATCTTCTCCTCTCTCCAGCCAA
>NW_011111428.1:0-371 GCF_000146605.3 Meleagris gallopavo
GGACCTGGGGGGCAGTATGTGCTTTCATCCTTCCAGCTGGAGTTATTGACTGTGGCCACAAAACTCTGGGGCAAGGTTAGAATTAAGGATCCAGCCCTGCAGTTAAGAAGATAACATTTTCCAGCATGGTCTTGTTGCTGTTACATTGATTACTGCATGACCATAAGGATGCTACATAGATTTTGGGAAACAAAACAGGGAAGCAAAAGAAACACTACAAAGGGAGGAAAGGTGAGAGATATTCTGATTAGGAAGAGACACAGCAAATCTCATGAAGCTCCTCAAACCAGTGATTAGCAGAACTAAGCAATCTGGGAAATGATTCCATGGAATCATGGAACCACAGTATCAATGAATATCCTAAGTTGGAA
>NW_011111429.1:0-769 GCF_000146605.3 Meleagris gallopavo
GATTTCTTAGATAAGTGAGATATACACCAATATCTTTAATACAAGTGGCTGCAGTGAAGCTCTCCGTTCCCATGCACAGCTCATGCTTGGAGAAGGGCAGTGCTCACTTTGGCAACGTGTAGACAGCAGTTTGCTTTGTAGCTCCTTTGTCCTAGCTTGGATCCCCCATGTGCTGGTGGTGGAGCTGCCCTCTGGGGCACTGCTCTGTGTTTCCATCTACTTTGGGCTGCTCCTTCATATGCTAACCCTTTGCTTTTCCTAAGGAGGATGTTTCCGAGCTACAAGGTCAAGGTGACTGGAATGAATCCCAAGACCAAGTACATCCTGTTGATTGACATCGTCCCAGCCGATGACCACCGGTACAAATTCTGTGACAATAAATGGTAAGAGGACATTCTCGTGTTTGCTTTCCTTTCGTTATGAATTGTAGGTGGATGGATGTTTCCACTGCCCATGGGTGATGCTGGTGTCCTAGAGCTCTGGCACAGAGCAGCCATACACCCAATGATCATCAGTGGCTGAAAGTCAAAGCAAAAAAAATTAAATAGAGTTTTCTGGAGAAGCCAAGGGATTGCTTGCTCGTAGATGTGGATCATCCATCTCCAAAGGACAGGAGGTCATATCAGAGGAGATGTCATAGTTTGCTTGGCCTTGTACAGGCATATGAGGGTGAGCCTGCAGCCTGTGTGTGCCAGGGGCTGGAAGGGGTGACCCAATGGTACATTTGGGCCTTAAAATCATGGATCCATGGGAAATAAGAAAAAGTTGC
>NW_011111430.1:0-480 GCF_000146605.3 Meleagris gallopavo
ACCAGGGGTATGACCGAAATCATGGTTGCCTGACTCAGTTGTTTTAAACAGAAAGGTGCTTCCATATCTATTAGTATTAATGTATCTGCCTTAGAAAAATACTGCAGAGAAATTGGAGCACTGTCCTTGCAGGATGATTCAAGTTCTGTGGATGCTGAATGTCAGAAGCATTGCAGGACAGCAGCTGTGGGCTTCTATCAAACTGCTGTCTCTGTGTGTTGCCTCAAGGTCTGACTACGTCCCAGTGGCAGAGCAGAAGGTGCTCCTGCTGTGTTTGGGAACTGCACACCATGTGGCCGTGCATTAAAGAGCTGCCTCGTACTTCAGCTTGAAGGCACGCAAGGGCAGAACAACGAGAAGAGGCAGAATACTTCATGACTACTTGGTACCTATTGATTCAATACTTGTTACTAGTCCTGAGTGTAGTGGATAAGATCCTAAGGAGGCAACTGTTTTTAGAACTAGAATGATAGATTAAAA
>NW_011111431.1:0-520 GCF_000146605.3 Meleagris gallopavo
AGGGAAAGGTAAGTTACGGGTGAGGCAAGTGTACCTGCCCTTGCTTTGGTTTAGTGCAACCCCTGACACCGAATTTAGATTTGTAACAGATATGAGTCACTCCCTGGAAGGCACAGTAAAACCGGGTACTTAATCCCAGCATGTATTCAAAACTTAAAATATGGATAGATGGAAAATAAACATCTCTTTCCTTTTGTTGACTATCGTGATCTGAGAACTTTGTGCTCTTGCAGGTTTATGAAGCACGGTGCAATACAAAAAGAACAGGCTTAAAAGTCAAGGATTGAAACATAAGATAATAACTAAACCTTGAATCATATCCTTTGACAGTGGCACATGTATGTGAGGAGCTGAAGTTACCTTGCTGAACAAGCTGGAAATCTCTGCTGAATAAAAAATGGAAATGGAGTGTGTGAATATTGTCTAATTTATCAGTGGTTACTAATCAGTTGGGAGTTCTTCTAAAGGTCAACAAAGTCCAGTGCGACATCTCAGTGACCTTGCTGTCATCCACTTTCAC
>NW_011111432.1:0-472 GCF_000146605.3 Meleagris gallopavo
CTGCTCTGGCAGATGGGTGGCGGAAATACCACTGAGCACATCCAGACCCACTTTGAGAGCAAGAGGGAGTGCTCTGCGGCTGAGAGCAGTGGAAATGCTCGGGAAGGGCAGGCTCCTCCATCTGGCAGCTCCTCAGCAATTCTGGAGGATGAACCTCGCCGCAGAGATGAGACACCCCTCTGCCTCACCCATGACTGGCAGGACTCTCTGGCAAAGCGCTGCATCTGCGTCTCCAACATCATCAGGAGTTTGTCGTTTGTGCCGGGCAATGACACTGAGATGTGCAAACACGCCGGGCTGCTGCTGATCCTGGGGAAACTGCTGCTCTTACACCACGAGCACCCAGAGCGCAAGCAGGCAGCCCTGAGCTCTGAGGGAGAGGAGCTGGAGCAGGACCAGGGGCTGAGCCGCAGCCAGGAGGAGTGGGTGGCAGGACTGCCTGCAGGCGCTGCGTGAGAACACACTGGTGACG
>NW_011111433.1:0-527 GCF_000146605.3 Meleagris gallopavo
AAGCTACAGCAATGTGAGTTCACAGTGCACCATCTGTGAGGCGTTAAACCCACATGGACACCAAATTTTACTTCATTGTATGATGGAGTAAACTGTAGCTGAGTGAGACACATGAATGCATTCTTTGAAAGGCAAATTAGGAATGTGCACCTGCAGCCAGTTTACCTAATTTGAGCACATCACTCTCAGGATCTCAATGAAGGTCTTCTGAACCAAATATCTTAAGATGCCTCCCTGATTGGTGCCGTGAAGTAACTGTCCTCCAGAGAAAGACCTAACTGTACTTGGTTGCTTCTCTTTTATGTACAGGACATTCCCCAGCATTCACTTTAGGAACAGCAAAATGAGAAAACTGCAGACCTATAGTGTACCTACTGACCTACTGCATAGGGTAGCCCAGAGCTGCATCGTAACTTGATTAAACTAATTATCCCTAAGCCATTTCTTTCTACGTGTTGACAGTGTTCTTGACGTAACAAGACTGCAGGTCTGACTACTGCTCTTGCATTCATTTATAATATAAACAA
>NW_011111434.1:0-577 GCF_000146605.3 Meleagris gallopavo
ACATTTTTAAAGTAAAATGTTGCGGGGGGAGGGTTTGTTTGTTTGTTTGTTTGTTTGTTTGTTTTTAACTGAAGTGATCCAGTTACTTTTACTGTTAGTTAATAAGTAATTTGCAGAACTTTAAATAGTGAAAGAGAATGTGAAGGACACTTAAAATATATCCTTCTTTTTTTTTTTAATTTTTTTTCCAATGGATGCAGTCAGTAACTTTATGAGAGCCTTTTTTCTTCTTCCTAGGAGAAACATAAGTTTGCACAAAGTCTAAAAAGATAACACTGAAGCAATAAGAAAAAAAAAAAACAAAAAACTTACTCAAAAATCTGGATTACTTCTAGTAAGACAGAAACTGCCTAGGAAGACCACTTCTTTTGTACTTTTCCAATGCTTGAGGAAGGTTGGACTAGATGGCCTAGATATAGGGGTCCTTTCCAACCCCTACAGTTCTGTGATTTTGTGATGCTTCTTGCTCAATAAGGACTTCAAAGTGTCAGAAATATTTTCTGAAGAAAAGGAAATGCCCCTACAGAGATGAACCGGATGTTCTGCCCTCCTGGTTAAAATAACTGACCAAAGCATA
>NW_011111435.1:0-415 GCF_000146605.3 Meleagris gallopavo
GGTGCCACCAAAGCCTGGGGTCAGCCCATCTCCAGCGTGAAGTCCCAGTCCTCTACTAAGGCCACACTGACAAGAACGAGGATTTAGCATCATGGTCTGGATGCTAAAACCCCCTAAAACCTTAGTGGTCTATTAAGTGCCTAAGAGCTTCTGCCTCACATCTGTGGTGAGGCAGCTCTCCTTGAGATGTCTAGAGAGTGCTTTCAGAGGACCAGCACGCACTGCCAATGAGGTCAACACAGCGCTGGGCACTTCTAGAAAGGGCAGTGCACCTGGAAACCAGGGTCACACCACAAGCTGACCCTAACAGGACCCCTGTGCAGGCTCCATGTCCACACTTCAGTGGCCGTGCTCCCCAAGCCCACCCCACCTGGGGAAAGACAAATGCCTTCCAATGAACAAGAGCTGCTTGTTT
>NW_011111436.1:0-967 GCF_000146605.3 Meleagris gallopavo
GTGCAGAGTCTGGCTGGAGACCTGTAACCAGTGGTGTCCCCCAGGGGTCTGTGCTGGGTCCGGTCTTGTTCAACATCTTCATCAATGACCTTGATGAGGGGATAGTGGCCACCATCAGCAAGTTTGCTGATGATATGAAGTTGGGAGGATTGGCTGACACGCCTGAAGGCTGTGCTGCCATTCAGCGAGACCTGGACAGGCTGGAGAGCTGGGCAGTAAGAAACCGGATGAGGTTCAACACAAGCAAGTGTAGGGTCTTACACCTAGGGAGGAATAATTGCATGCACCAATACAGGCTGGGGGATGAGCTGCTGGGAGAGGAGCTCTGCAGAGAGGGACCTGGGCGTCCTGGTGGACGACAGGTTGGCCATGAGCCAGCAGTGTGCCCTCGTGGCCAAAAAGGCCAATGGCATTCTGGGGTGCATTAAGAAGAGCGTGTCCAGCAGGTGGAGGGAGGTGATCCTCCCCCTCTACTCTGCCCTGGTAAGGCCTCATCTGGAGTACTGTGTCCAGTTCTGGGCTCCCCAGTACAAAAAAGACAGGGATCTCTTGGAAAGAGTCCAGCGGAGGGCCACAAAGATGGTGAAGGGCCTGGAGCATCTCCCCTATGAAGGAAGGCTAAGTGAACTGGGTCTGTTTAGCCTTGAGAAAAGAAGACTGAGAGGGGACCTGATCCAGGTTTATAAATATCTGAGGTGTGGCGGCCATAGCGGTGAGGCCAGTCTCTTTTCAGTGGTACGTGCAGACAGGACGAGGGGAAACGGACATAAGCTGCAGCACAGGAAGTTTCGCATGAATGTGTGTAAGAACTTCTTCACGGTGAGGGTGACGGAGCACTGGAACAGGCTGCCCAGGGGGGTTGTGGAGTCTCCTTCTCTGGAGATATTCAAGTCTCGCCTGGACGCCTACCTGTGTGACCTGGTGTAGGGAACCTGCTTGGCAGGGGGGTTGTCTCGATGATCTCTAG
>NW_011111437.1:0-568 GCF_000146605.3 Meleagris gallopavo
ATTTTTGGGATGCCTTGTTAACCTCTGATAGTTATGTTTTTCATGGAAACTGATTCAAGTTAAAGAAATACTGTTTAGGGTGTATGTGTGTGGTGGAAAACAACAACAAAACAAAAAACAAGCCAAACCCTTTCACTGTAATTTAAGACCTTCAGTTTTGGAAAGACATGTAATATAGTGCACTTATAATTAAAACAAAACAAAAAACACGAACCAAACTCTAGTTTATCTTCAAAATGTTTCTGTTTAGTGGCCACAGCAAATGAATTTCTTTATTATGGAGGAAAAACATCCTATCAATCTTACACCTCTGTAATGCCAATGAATTATAGTGTACTTCTATTACAGTTACTTTGTCAAAAACAGATATCAGAGAAGGTAACATAACATGCTTCAGGTGTGCGTACTGTTTGCTTACAACATGCTTTGGATTTTCCAAACAAAATTGTGTATTAAAACATACTTTCCTTTGCTCCTTTTGAAAGACCTTATCACTAAATATTGAAATCTGTGGAAGTGCCAAGATTCTTGCAGATCTCCAGCTACCCATAAAAGCAAAGACATTTGC
>NW_011111438.1:0-525 GCF_000146605.3 Meleagris gallopavo
AGTTGCTTTCACCTGAGCTTGCTTCAGGCTAGCAAGTCCTGGAACAGGAGCACTTAAGGGCTGCTTTGAACCATGTGTGTGTAGGTATCAGCTAATGCAGTCTACTTGGATTAACTTTTCTGAAACTTCCTTGCGGACAGCTGTTGAGTGTGTGTGTGCCCACAATTAGTGCATGGGAACACTGTATTTCTTGTTTCTTGGAAGCTTATGGAAGAGGAAATGAAAGTTTAAAGTCATTTCTTCCTCTTATTCATGATGGTGGCTTTAAAATGGTTATCCATTCTTAGCATTCTTATCAGCTCCATCCTAAAGGAAAGATCTAAAACAAAAAGTTGTTTTTTTTTACCAGTGCCGAAGACCTTGTCTGTCCATGTAGTAACTTTTTACATAAAGGTGGTTGAACAAAAACAGAGAATTGTGGCTCTTGTTCCACTCCTTTCTTGCTCTTACATCTGTACTAAAGCAGACATAGCAGCATATTCTGCAGTAATACTCTCTCTTCTGTCTTTTGCTTTCTTCATCTTC
>NW_011111439.1:0-484 GCF_000146605.3 Meleagris gallopavo
TCTTATGCTAACCAGTAGTTTGCAAACTTGTGTAACAGTTTACCAGTCTAGATAGGTGTCCACCTGCTGGAGACATCTTGGAACTAGAATAGAGATAAATTAATGTGAGCTGCAATAAATCTAGTTATTTTCCAAACAACCCTTCTTGGTGTGTATGGTTTTTAAGAGCCAAACCTTCTAATGACCGAAAAAAAATTACCTTTTCTTTACCATCAGAGCAGGTTGGCAGTGATTCTGTCTGGTTCTTGTTTCAGTCCTGCTGTGTAATCTTGATTAAAGTCACTTGCAGTTTTCTTTTTTCAGTGCAACCTGTTGGTAAAGTGAAGTATGGAGTTTCAGGCTGTCATGTCACCTTTGTTTTTTTGTATGACCTACCTGGTTCCTTTAAGTTCAGTAAACTGCCTTGGGTTTCTTGAAAGTTACGACTTGATTAGTGCCTAACCACTACTTCTGATGCTCCATGAATGTGTTAAAAGCGATCCAT
>NW_011111441.1:0-508 GCF_000146605.3 Meleagris gallopavo
CACAGCAGCGGATCGTGGGTTGCTCCCCAGCTGCTTCTGTGTGAAGTCTGGTACCTGGGCTCGGCCTGCTGGGCTTCAGCTAAGATGCTGCCGGAAGAAGCTGTGTGCTGAAACCTGTTTCTCTTTGCTGACTCTGCTAAGGCAGCTCTCTGCAACAGAGAAGCAATAAAATCTGGAGTCAAAGCAGCAGATTTTCCAGGGGTTTCATGTCCCACCCGTTCACAGGGCGGTGAGCATAGCTGCAGCCTTGCAGGATTGCTGTCAGAGTGCTGGCTTGTCCTCTCCTGTTCTTCTAAGCAAGATAGTTTTGGATCTAATGAAATGCTTCCAAACTCTTGCAGCTCAGTGCTTTCAACTGACCACCAGACCGGACATCTGAGAGCTCTTTCCAACCCCTGCAGAACATAGCATCTGTGCTACCCTTACTTTTTCCCAGAATATGTTTTTTTGCAAAACAAAACCAGCTAGATCAGTTTGTCTTTATTATATATATATATATATATATATA
>NW_011111442.1:0-536 GCF_000146605.3 Meleagris gallopavo
TGAGAGGGAAAGAGAGTGCTGTCTGAAAAGTCTTCTAAAGGTTTTAAAATTCATACGACTTTATGTAGATATTGCGTAGTAAGCTTAAATTGCATTTTATGAATAATGGATTTACTGAACTTTACCTGTGACTGAGTATGTAAAATGCAAGCCCAGTGCTGAAGTTAATCATAGAATTTGGTCAAAATATCTAACTTAAGATACAACATAGCACTCTACCTACAGAAGATTCTAGTTTTTAAAAAGCCTGTTTCATTTCAGAACCACTTTTCAGATGCTCTTACAATACTTTCAGCTTTGATTTTACACGGGAATTATAGGGAATTACCACATTGGACAGATAATCTGTAGAGATTATCATAAATAAGAAAACATTTTTTCTTGTTTTCCTGAGACACAACAGATGCTCTCAAACGGAGCCGTCAGCAGCATTCGAATCCCTAATGATGAATGTTTGGCTCTGCAACATCTCCATTACAAACACTTGCACCTGATATAACTCTGCTATCTCTTTAGCATTAAATCCTATCTGAACC
>NW_011111443.1:0-333 GCF_000146605.3 Meleagris gallopavo
TCTCCAGAAAGTGCTTATGGGATTAGAGAAACTAGTAATGAGACTTTTCTTTTCTAAAAAGGACCCTGAGAAGAGACGCTCTAGAACGCAAAGTCATTTAAGTGCTTTGCAGCTACAGAAGTCAGAGAATACAAGCTCTCTGGTGACGAGCTGGCAACTGGCTGCACCACAAAAAGCACACAATCCACAGCCAGGGGCCTTTAGGATACACATCCCCCTTACCCAATTATTTTACCCCTTGAATAAAAACTCTGCATTGATAGCAAAAGACATCAAGTCTCACTGACCTACAGACTGAGAGTTAAAAGCAGCCACAATCTGTGGGCTGGCCAT
>NW_011111444.1:0-620 GCF_000146605.3 Meleagris gallopavo
GCTGCGGAGAGGAGGCAGGGATGTGAGCCCAAGCAGAGCTTCGGGTCCTTCCTGCAGAGCCCTTGGGAGGGAGAAGTGAGAGAGAAAGAGAAAGAAAATCAAACAGGAGCATGGAGAGGGATTTGGCTGTTTCAAGCTTTTATCAGAGAGTTCAAGGAAACAATCTGGGATATGGGGCTTTTTTCATCCGGGTAAAGAGGCTCACATGGTTCCTGGAGTGGAGCCAGGTGGGAGACTGGATGGGCTGCAGGGAAGCAGCAGGGTCCAAACCACCCCATCCCACCCCACCCCATCCCATCCCATCCCAAAGCCTCTCAGGAAAGCTGGTGGGTTGGCTCAAGTCTCAGTCAGAGAGAGGCAAACCCAAATGTACCCACAGCTCTGACTCCTCCTGTCTTAGAGCATGCCTTCTACCTGATTCACAGCCTCCTAGAGTCCCCATCCACAGCCCTGCCACATGCAGGCTGCTGCCATTAGCAGCTTGCCTTCATCCCTGCACAATGAGGCCAAGCAATGGAGGTGCCAAACAGCTGAATCCCAGAGACGGGGAGCCCAACAACTTCCCCACCACCTGCCACGAGGGCATTGCCATCACCACTGCACACCTCAAGCACTATGCT
>NW_011111445.1:0-501 GCF_000146605.3 Meleagris gallopavo
ATTCTGTGATTCTGTGATATAACCCGCATCCAGAAGTTGATCTGGTGAATAGTAACTCATACAAAAACACAGTTAACTTTCCAACAGATATATGAAGACAGAAAAGATTCTGTAAGACAGTCCAGTATCAAAAGAATGAATGTCCATTCAGCGATGCCAGAAATCTAGGAGATTTACTGCCATTACTTTCTCTCTGTATGATTTCCTATGATATCATTCCATGAAGAAAAACAAAAAACAAACAAACAAACAAAACAAAACAAAACAAAAAAACAAAACAAAACAAAACAAAAAACAACCAACGTTTGGAAACCACAAGAATATTCTGAGGCGGTATCTCTGTACATCTGCCTTGCAACTCTCTGCTTCCACAAAAGTCATTGGCACAGATGGGTGAGATGGGCCAAATTCATCAGCAGAGATTAGTTAGGCTTCCAAAGTAGCTCTGCTGCTCTATTAGCATCAGAGGAAAATCTTCTATTTGTATGGAAGATGATCAGT
>NW_011111446.1:0-501 GCF_000146605.3 Meleagris gallopavo
GCTGGCAAGGTTACCAGTGTGAGATCTTTGGTAGCTTTTAAGTGATTGAAAATGGTGGCATTAAACAAGTATTTAGATACATACTGTAATTCTTAACTATTGGCCCATGAGTTTCTATATGTGTACATGTATACAAATAATTTATTTCACTGTTCTGAGCGAAATTAAAGCAGTAGCAACACAGAACCTTGTATTCCCACACATTTGCTGTCATCTCCATCCCACTGGGATGTGAGCGTGGTGCTGAGCCACTTGCTCAGTTCCATCACTTAGAAGTTATGAATATATCCATAAGCACTTACTGTCTCCTGTTTTCACCATATAATATACCACAGATGGGAAATAAAAGGTTTTCAGGTGGTACCAGGAAAAAAAAAAGTGACCTCATTCCTACTGTCACTGGATCTCTCCAAACTGATGAAGAACACCCAGACAGGAGTCAAGCAGACAGTTAAAGCTTTTCTCTTTCAGGAGAGTACAGAATCAGGAAGTGTCATCATT
>NW_011111447.1:0-663 GCF_000146605.3 Meleagris gallopavo
CATGAGATTTGCACAAACTCTTTCCAAACATAGAACCCATTAATTTTGGTAGAATTTTTGTACCCATACCTCTTAGGCAGTTCATCATACTTCAGTGACTAATAAAGGAATTCAACGCACAAATAAAACAACTAAAACATAAAATGTATTTTTAAAAGTTAGCTGTGTCTCTAATAAGCAATATTTGTCAAAGCAGGAAAAAAAAACCTACATTAAAATGCTGAATGTTATTCAGTCGCTATTTCATAGAATCATAGAATTGTTAAGGTTGGAAAAACCAATAAGATCAAACAACAAACCAACAAACCAGGCCCTGAACACCTGCAGTGATGCAGCATTCACAGCTTGTCTGGGCAGACTGTTCCAGTGTCTCGTTGTCCTCACCATAAACAATGTCTTCCTTACATCCAATCTAAATCTACCCTCTTTCAGTTTAAAACCATACAGCAGACTCAGTACCCTCCCTCACCACTGTGGTCACAGCCATCCAGCTGTACAACTCTCCCCTGATCCAATCAAGGCACTGATTGGACATTTAAAACATTTGACATTACCACAGGGTTTTCTGAATGAAAAATAACTGGTGACATGTGAAATAATACTTTTTTTTTTTTATTTTTCCTGTACGGAAGAAACAGTACAATGTCACCTGCTCCTCCTAAT
>NW_011111448.1:0-716 GCF_000146605.3 Meleagris gallopavo
GGACACTGAGCACGGGGCGATGGCTCCGTCCCCAAACTCCTCACCCAGAGCCATGAGCCTCAGGGCAGCAGCCCTCCAAGGTCCCCGCACCCCAACACGACCTCGCTGTCCCTGCACTGTTGGGGATGCCGTGCCACTCTATGCCCAACTCAAACGTGAGTTAACAGGCTTGGAGCAAGGAGAGAACCTGGAAAGAGGCAGCCTCGGGGCTGTGGAGCCCCTGCACCTGGGCAAGGCAGTGAGTGAGGGAGAGCACTGAGACCATAGAGCTTCACCAGCAATTCAGCTGCTGCCCACCTGCCCTGCACAGGCACATGCTAAACTGGCCAGCATTGCTTTGGCAGAGCAGGAAGCACAAGGCTGAACTCAGAAAACTGCCCATACCCTGAAGCTTTGGACTTTCAAGAGGCTGAAGCCAAACCCCAGCAGCCCATGCACACTAACTCTGATCGGCCCGACCCGCTCAGCTGGGAATGCACCGCACCCCTCGGAGCTCCCTGTTAAAACAGCGGATGCAAAGAACCGCCCTAGCAGGAGGCTAAGGAAAGTTCACCTAAAAATAGGCTGCACTTCCCCGGGAGGGATCCTGCGGGGAACATCCCTGCAGAAGCCAGACTGCAGAGGAAGCCAAGCTTTGTCACTGCCTTTTAAGCTCCCCACACTGGGATCCTCCAGCTGAAGGAACCGCTCCAAACCGGGGCGGCAGCGCAGTGCAG
>NW_011111449.1:0-484 GCF_000146605.3 Meleagris gallopavo
TGCGAGCACAGCGGATGTCCTGTGTGTCCTGTCTCCTTTTTGCTTAGTAGAGATCTGAGCCACGTGGTAGATGAGTGGCCAAGGCCACCCTGTAGTCCAGGGCTTGGGCCTGTCCTTGCGTGGCCGCCTGTTCTGCTGGCAGCGTGACAGCCCTGTACTCGGGTGCATGTCACAAGCCTTCTGTTCCCTGAGCAGCCTGTCCCCCCTACCCCGCCTGTAATCAGGGCTGGGGATGCTGCAGCGGTGCAGCCGGCTGCTTTAGCCATCCAGCTGGTGGGAATGACCCCTCCCTGTCCCGTCAGAGGGTGCAGGTTGAGGTGCTGCTTGTGTGTGGGCTGACCTCCCCGCTCGGTGGGTTGAGGTTGCTCCCTGGGCTCCCAAAGACGTGCTGATGTTGTGCTGCCGGGCGGGCCAGCCTGTAGCTCAGGCGTTGGCGGGAGCTGCGTGCTCCGTGGGGCTTCTTGGAGATGGTGAGGCGTGGGGC
>NW_011111450.1:0-570 GCF_000146605.3 Meleagris gallopavo
TCAGCTTTACTGAGCAGAGAGTATCACATATAATATATGAAAGAGAGAAGGCTCTGTGGTTAAGGACAGATAATGCAATAAAATGGAAATGCATTCTTAATCTAAATTACCTATCCCTTAGTCTAAATTAGCCAGTTCTTATGCTGGGAAATGCAAGAGAGAGAGATTATGATGCTGCAGTGCTGGGACTCCAGTGTCCAAATGGCACAGCTCTGTCACATGAGCTCCAAACCCAAATAATGGGATTCAGGAGAAATCTGTTACGGAGCATCGCATACTGCTTCTCAGGAGGCCACAGGAAACCAAAAGGGACCATTTTTCCCACATTTTTCATCTTAAAATAAGAAAGGCTGGAGGAACAAACAAATGAACAAAACAGCCAAGTATCCATACTGATACACTCAAGTACAGAGTTATGCCACAGCAGAATTCATACAGCAGTGAGTGGAGAAGCTGCCCATAAGAACTGAGGCAGGCTCATTGCTACTATTTTTCACGCTAAGAATACTTGGCACATGCAGTGATTCAGAAAGAAGCTGTTCCATAGTGCCAATGATTCTCTTTAATGAG
>NW_011111451.1:0-573 GCF_000146605.3 Meleagris gallopavo
CTGTCGTCCACCAGGACGCCCAGGTCCCTCTCTGCAGAGCTCCTCTCCAGCAGCTCATCCCCCAACCTGTATTGGTGCATGCAATTATTCCTCCCTAGGTGTAAGACCCTACACTTGCTTTTGTTGAACCTCATCCGGTTTCTTACTGCCCAGCTCTCCAGCCTGTCCAGTCTTGCTGAATGGCAGCACAGCCTTCAGGCGTGTCAGCCAATCCTCCCAACTTCGTATCATCAGCAAACTTGCTGAGGGTGGCCACTATCCCCTCATCAAGGTCATTGATGAAGATGTTGAACAAGACCGGACCCAGCACAGACCCCTGGGGGACACCACTGGTTACAGGTCTCCAGCCAGACTTTGCACCACCAACGACGACCCTCTGCGCTCTGCCAGTCAGCCAGTTCTCAACCCACCTCACTGTCCACTCGTCTATCCCACACTTCCTCAGCTTTGTTATAAGGATGTCGTGGGAGACAGTATCAAATGACTTTCTAAAATCAAGGTAGACTACATCTACCGCTCTTCCCCCATCCACCCAGCATGTGACAGCATCATAGAAGGCCACCAGGTTGGTCG
>NW_011111452.1:0-597 GCF_000146605.3 Meleagris gallopavo
CTTTAGTCAGAAAAGAGGACGTGCGTGAGCGCCTAGGCAGTACTAAGGTCCACAAGTCCATGGGACCTGATGGGGTGCATCCACGTGTGCTGAGAGAGCTGGCGGAGGTCATTGCCGAACTGCTCTCCATCATTCTTGAGAGGTCTTGGATAACAGGGGAGGTCCCTGAAGACTGGAGGATAGGCAATGTCACTCCGGTCTTCAAAAAGGGCAAGAAGGAAGACCCGGGTAATTATAGGCCTGTCAGCCTCACCTCTGCCCTTGGAAAGGTGATGGAACAGCTTGTGCTGGATACCGTCTCCAGACAACTGGGAGAAAAGGAGGTTATCAGGAGTAGTCAGCATGGGTTCATCAAGGGGAGGTCGTGCTCGACCAACTTGGTGGCCTTCTCTGATGCTGTCACATGCTGGGTGGATGGGGGAAGAGAGGTAGATGTAGTCTACCTTGATTTTGGAAAAGCATTTGATACTGTCTCCCACGACATCCTTATAACAAAGCTGAGGAAGTGTGGGATAGATGAGTGGACAGTGAGGTGGGTTGAGAACTGGCTGACAGGCAGAGCGCAGAGGGTCGTCGTTGGTGATGCAGAGTCTGGCT
>NW_011111453.1:0-456 GCF_000146605.3 Meleagris gallopavo
TTGCAAAGAAGAGCTGGGTCTCTGGATATAAGCTAGCTAATCACAGAAGGATATAGCCAGCTCCATAAGGCTTGGAGAAAAACATTTTCTGAGGGAAACAAATAATTAAGATATTGAGCTTTTATGGAAACCTTTCTGAGTCTCAGGGACAAAAACCTGAAGCTGTGGCTTTGCTGTCTGCGTGTCCTGCTCCAGCTTGCAGCAAAACCCCAATGTCTGGTGGGGCTCAGAGCACTCTGCCCCATACAGGGACCTTCAGGGAGCCATAAAGTGCTCATGGGACGTGGATATCCATGGTAATGGTAATGCCCATCATTGAAGGCAGCAAGGGGCAGTGGCTGTGGCTGCTGGGCAGATAGCAACAAATACATACGTTAAACACATGGAAATAAGAGCAAATAGCAGGGATGGGAAAGCAAATATCGAGCGGGGTCCAGCGCTCAGAGCAAACAAACA
>NW_011111454.1:0-658 GCF_000146605.3 Meleagris gallopavo
GAACACTGTTTAGAAGGAGAGTCAGTCCTGAGTGTCGTTCCTCAGTTTGATGGCTTTGCAGTCTGAACCTCGTATTTTTCAAAACATAACTTGTCCCTCATCAACTTTATAATTCCAGTTGCCACATGTGAGGTGCAAGACATTAAGCAACACTTTAATTCACTCACAGCAATAACAGTTTAAAGTTGGCAAAAATCCTACCTTTGTAGGATTTCTTTATTATTGATTGAAGAACTTATGCATATCCTGATTATTTTTTTTTCCCTCTTTGTGTTTTTGTTTCAATTCCACAGAGCAGCAAAGAAGCCCTTTCAGAAGTCAATGCCACCGGAGTTGCTATGCTTTTTTCTGCTGGGACCTTTCTTTACGTTGCCACAGTTCATGTCCTCCCAGAAGTGGGAGGAATCGCGCATAGCCACAGACCTGAATCAACTGGAGGAAAAGGACTCAGCCGTCTGGAGGTGGCAGCCCTGGTCTTAGGATGCCTTATTCCTCTAGTTTTGTCCATTGGACACCATCACTAAAAGCTCGAATTTCACCGGTCTTCTTGGTCTGACATGAGCAGTAAATGTCGGCTGCTCCCTTTATCGTTGTCTGTCTTAGCCATCATCCATCCCATCTACTTTATGGAGTTCAGAAGGAACCTTGATTGCAAAAT
>NW_011111455.1:0-473 GCF_000146605.3 Meleagris gallopavo
TTTTGGCTCTTGCCCCGACTGAGTCTGCAGCACTGGTGCATTTGGAACGCTGGCCACGCATCTTGTGTTTGATGGGATTGGAGGCCGGAGCTCTGGCGGGCCGTGGAGAAGAGGACGTTGCTCTGTGGTGGTTTGTGTAGAAGATAGGGCAGGTGGTGTTGGCGTTGAGCACCTGTATGTTTGAAGGGAGCAGCAGCAGCAGCTGGAAGTTGGGAGTGTTTGTTGGGTTTGTGAAGAAGGGTGCTGGGTGGGCAAGAGTAGTGTGCAGCGCCACGTGGGTGAGAGGTTTCTCTGTGAGAGCTGAGGGGAGGTGAGGTGAGTTGGAGGCTGTGTGCTGGGGAATTAGGCTCAAGTGGTAGAGCGCTCGCTTAGCATGTGAGAGGCAGCGGGATCGATGCCCGCATTCTCCAATGCTTTTCAGCCCCATGCCTGCATTCTTGGCACAATGGACACCGTGGCCTCTGGAGCTGCAT
>NW_011111456.1:0-483 GCF_000146605.3 Meleagris gallopavo
CACCTGAAAACTACTCAGATGGCTTTGAAAATATTATTACTTGTAATATTACTACCATGATCCCCTCTTATTCCCATTCATGAAGTCACACTGGAGAAGAACAAACAAACAAACAACCTTTTGCTGAAGCAAACAGACTTAATCCTACAAAAAGTAATGTAAGTGAAGGAAATCGATTTCTTGTCTTCAGTATGTTAATCTGCAAAACTAATAAAAACAACGGGATTTGGTCTTCAACCAGTACTAGGAGAATGTTGAAAAGCTGTGTGCTTTTTTCAGCCTTAGCACGACAGATGCTCAAGGAGAGGCTGGGAACACTTCAATCTCTCAGCATGGGTTGCAGATACATACTGTCCTGCAGCACTATATCCTACCTGCAGGACAAGAGCAGGACCCTGCAAAAGGCTGTACTATTTGTGGATCTGCTGAAATGCTGTTTTTAATCCTGGTGCTGCTCAGAGCTGCAGAAGCTCTCTTCTGGAA
>NW_011111457.1:0-530 GCF_000146605.3 Meleagris gallopavo
TGATGACAAAATCTGAGAAAAGATTGTGTAAATATTTAGCCTGATTAACATTGTGTTTAATAAGTGAATTTTAAATAAACTGAGTTGGAGCAACAGAAGTTATGAAGGGGATGAAGAGTGGAAGAGAAAATGAAGAAGAAGATGAAAAAAGAGGAGGGAGTGTAAGCATGGATTAGCAAAGGGAAGAGTTCAGTGCAGTTTTGGCAGAGTGCTCTCCCCTCCTTCCTTGTTTCCAGATGTCATAGGGGCTTACATGGAATCAAAACCTGTCCTGAGGTTTGTGAACCAAATGCTTCTTTTGATTTCTGTAGATTTCTTATAGAGTTGCCTGATTTATTTATTTATTTATTTTAATTGAATTAATTCATAAAAACTGACTGCGTAGCAGAGCTAATAGTAAATCTTGGAAGGTGATGTCCACTGCATTGGTACACATCAGTCCCCAGGGCTGACAGTCATACTCTGCACTTACCTCCTCCATAGCACTACTGGTCTTTTATTTAGCTTAAACATAAAGTCTTCAGTTTGAC
>NW_011111458.1:0-512 GCF_000146605.3 Meleagris gallopavo
GACCTGCTGGACACGCTCTTCTTAATGCACCCCAGAATGCCATTGGCCTTTTTGGCCACGAGGGCACACTGCTGGCTCATGGCCAACCTGTCGTCCACCAGGACGCCCAGGTCCCTCTCTGCAGAGCTCCTCTCCAGCAGCTCATCCCCCAGCCTGTATTGGTGCATGCAATTATTCCTCCCTAGGTGTAAGACCCTACACTTGCTTCTGTTGATCCTCATCCGGTTTCTTACTGCCCAGCTCTCCAGCCTGTCCAGGTCTCGCTGAATGGCAGCACAGCCTTCAGGCGTGTCAGCCAATCCTCCCAACTTCGTATCATCAGCAAACTTGCTGAGGGTGGCCACTATCCCCTCATCAAGGTCATTGATGAAGATGTTGAACAAGACCGGACCCAGCACAGACCCCTGGGGGACACCACTGCTTACAGGTCTCCAGCCAGACTCTGCACCACCAACGACGACCCTCTGCGCTCTGCCAGTCAGCCAGTTCTCAACCCACCTCACTGTCCACTC
>NW_011111459.1:0-821 GCF_000146605.3 Meleagris gallopavo
GAGGACAAGGAGAGCTATGACACTCTGCACAAGACACACCAGCGCTGTGATGTCAGCGAGTGCATTCACACAGAAGGCAGGGAGCAAGCAGAGGAAGAGGGGTGAGTTACCTCAGCAGCCCTGCGTGGAATCTCAGCCTCCCCACAGGCAGGGGAGCAAGGACTGAGCTCAAGAGCTGTGCCCGCCACTCCCTTGCTTGACTCATTTTGTGCACACAGCTACAGCCTCTTTTTTTTCCCCAGGCCCTGGGAGCTGCTCCTGTGCGCCTCGTGTGCTGCGCAAGGCACCCACCGGCTCTGCTCTGATTTGAGCGGCAGCATAAGCACCTGGGAGGGTGACATCTGTGCTGGCGTGGGCACAGGTAAGGGGCAAAGAGCCGTGGACTGCTGCCTTGGCGCCAGGCAAGGCCTGGCACAGCGGCTCCTCAGTGAGGCTTTGCCACAGTTTCTATGCCCCGGCAGGGCTGGGATCCCCTCCCTCCATGGGGCTGCCGGGGGGTCATCCTGTTGACCTTCCTGCCTCTCCTTACAGCCTCCAGTGCCGAGTCGCAGCTTGCTGGTCCCAGCACTGCCAGCCAGGAGGCGGCGGGGCCATCTCATAGCTCCCCAGCACCTGATGACAGCGGATCTGCCTCCACCAGCCAGGCAGCATTGGAGTCATCTCCGAGTTCCCAGGTGCCTAAGCGCAGCAGCCTGTCCAGCCAGCCCGGGACAGGACAGAGGAAAAGCCAGAGACGTAAATCCAACGAGCAACACCAAGGGAGCAGCCAGCAGGAAGCGGGGTACTCCAGCAATTCCCAGCGCCTGAACGCAGAAGGCAAT
>NW_011111460.1:0-582 GCF_000146605.3 Meleagris gallopavo
GTGCTCCCAGGGCTGAGCCAGTCCTTTCCCCAGTTGATCAGTCAGTGCTTCAGGCTGTGATTCAACAGTTCCCATACAATAACTTAATTAACAACTGATGTGTCTTCCCTCATTTGTTACGTTGGAGTAAAATAGCATCCTCCTTGAGTTCTTTTCCTTAATTTTATAAGGGTGGAAATAGCACCCGCTTAACTGAAGACAAACTAGGATATTGTAGAATTTTTCTAATAGTGATCTAATCTTTCAAGACTTGTAAGTCTAATCTTTCAATGAAGTTTTGTGCTTTAAAGTGAGGACAAAATTACTTACTATGGTTAAATTTTAGAATTAATGTGTTGTTTTTTTTTTAATAGGTAGATTAAAATTCACCACTGTTGTCCACAAAGTTTATTAATTTGACTGCAAGAAGATGGCTTTAAGGAGAGATTCAGATAGATACGTAGCTATTACTGATAACATTTTTGTCTTCTGTTTAATTCAGTTCTGCTTTTATGTTTTAGACACTTCTGCACAATTAAAAATTAGCTTAATCTAGAATTATTATCTTGGAAGTGTAAGCAGTTAGAGTTGCATTTGTAACTG
>NW_011111461.1:0-514 GCF_000146605.3 Meleagris gallopavo
CAAGGTTTCTGCCTTGGACTTCACCACCCTCGCAGCACACTGTGGTGCCCATGCAGCTCCGGGTAGCCCTGCCAATGCAGGCCTGGGAACTGTGGGGAGGGGAGCACCTGGCTTTACAAGGCCCCCTCTGTAAAGCGCGCGTTTCACAGCGACCAAGGAAAGACCCACGGTGTTTGGGTAATGGGGTTGGGGTTTTATTGGGTATAGGGAACGGGTGATATGGAAAGCGGCGACACGCCTGTAACAGTGTCACCGTGAGCATCGCCAGTAGTGAAAGGTGGTCCTCGTTGAGCTGTTGGGTGACACTTAGTGGACGTCCGGCTCGGGAATCTCCCTGCTGGTGGATCTCTCGTGGTCCTTGTCGACGTGCCTGACCGCGACTCTCCGGACCTAGGGAGTTCAGTGTAAAGCTCAGTAGTTTTGTGAATGCAGAGACATGCAGCGCAACACTGCAAGTCTCTGCAGTACAGGAGAGTGGTTCTGCTATCTAGGTCTAGCGAGAGCTTGCTCATGG
>NW_011111462.1:0-648 GCF_000146605.3 Meleagris gallopavo
ACACAGCAGGCATCTGGGTTTGGTGCCCTGTCTTCCTAGTTAGGCTTTCTGTCTGTCCTTTCCTGGGACTGTTGTCGTTGTGTGTTGCTCTAGGTCTTAATCCCTGGGGATTGCAGTTACCTTTGCTGTCCCAGTTGGAAGTGGGACTCCACAGTTCAGCCAAGATCCTAAGGTCCATTGCTGTGAACACTGGAGATGAGATTTCCCAGTATTGTGGCCCGTTTTGCAGACTGAAGGTAGTGCTGGACTCACTGACTGTTGCTGCTTCCCCTTTCTTGATTCTAACAGGGAGAGGTGCTGAGCCGAATGGCAAAATCTTGGTGAAAGCTCCTCTCCAGGCTGGAGGGCTTCCTGGAACAGCAGCTCCCAGCACGGGGGAAGAGCTTCCCCTGCAGTTGACAGCCGCCCTTCCCCAAGACCGTGGCCGCAAGAAAGCGCAAGGGAGTGGAAGAGGAGGAGCAAAAGCAGAGCTGTGGCCTGCCAACAAACAAGCGAAGGTGGAGCGCAATGGGGAGAAGGCTCAGAGCCCACATCAGAGCAGAGGCGGTGTGCCAGCTCCAGCAGCACACCCTGGGCCTGCCCCAGCGCCGACTGGGCGGTTTCCGGACCTCAAGGCAAGAGTAAGAGATGCTGCAGCTGTCCTGGTGA
>NW_011111463.1:0-681 GCF_000146605.3 Meleagris gallopavo
ATCCAGCATAGGAGATGACCCTGGTGTCCCAGAGGGCATTGGCCATGGCTTTGGGGAGAGTGGTGGAGATGCAGCCCCAGGTCGAGGAGGGCGAGGTTGAGCAGGAAGAAGTACATGGGGCTGTGCAGGCGGTGGTGGCAGGCTACGGCTGTGCTGATGAGGCCGTTGCCCAGGAGGGCAGCCAGGTAGATGCCCAGCAAGAGCCAGAAGTGCAGGAGCTGCAGCTGCCGCGTGTCTTGCCAACGCCAGCAGGAGGAACTCGCTGATGGAGCTGCTGTTGGGCATCTGCAGGTCCTGGGCATGGAGTCCTGTGCACAGTGCAGAAGATAATGATGAGTCAAGACCAGTCACACAGACACTCTACCCACCATTATATAGAAGTTTTGTTGTGAGTGGAAAATGTTCATTTAACTCCATTATGGGAGTTTATTTAATGAGCTTCTCTGTACCTTAAGAACTAGAAGCTTAAGAGGCTCTTATTTCCTCTCATTCCCTAATCTTATCTCAGCTGCCTGGATATTTTACTCTTACACGCATTTTCCATGTCTCATGTCTTTACCCTGTCTGCTCTCAGAGGGCCCATCTCAACTTCTGTGCATTTAAATTTCTGGTAGAGAAAGCTGCCTGTTTGCAGGAGAAGTGCATGTTTATGCCTGCAGAGAATGACGTTAATTTCAGCTA
>NW_011111464.1:0-646 GCF_000146605.3 Meleagris gallopavo
TTTTATGGAAGTAATCATGATTGCTGCAAGTGAAGAAAGAAATTAAAGGCTCAGCTAGTTAGAATTACCGGTTGGTATTGAAAAGATGATCAGCATTTCACACATCTCTGTAAGTGACCCAAATAGAGAGGGGATTTCAAACAATTAAACTTATATTTGCATGGATCAGTTTTGTGCTGTTTTCCCTTACTCAAAGTTCCCATTTCTGATTTATTCAGATAGTGCTCTGTTCTTCGTGCGCCTGTAAAGACAAGACTACTAACAGGACAAGAAAGATCTTATGTTTCTAACACACTGTAAGATAATATGGGAAATAATATTCTTTTGTGCTTTCCCTGCTTATTTACTTGTACATTAACTGACTGTTCCTTTAAAACAGGAAACACAGCAATTAATCCAATACCTAGTTTTTAGGAAAGCTTACAATTCACAACTTCTGTATTTTATTATCAGTCCTCTGAAAAAAATAGTTTATATTCTATTTTCTTAGAATCATAGAATCATAGAAGGCCTGGGTTGAAAAGGATCTCAAAGATCATCTAGTTTCAACCCTCTCCTATGCGCAGGGTCACCAGCCACTAGACCAGGCTGCCCGGAGCCACATCCTGCCTATTCTGAGTGTTTCATTCTGAGTGTTAGTCTTCCC
>NW_011111465.1:0-354 GCF_000146605.3 Meleagris gallopavo
CAAATGAGTCAATGATTATTCTGTCTGCCTGGGTGCAAGCAACCAGATGGACCAAATGGTTTCACTAAGTCAATATATCCTTGACTTTTAGATCTTGAAAATCTGCTTAGAAAGTATGGACGCAGTATGCCAATACACTTGGTTTTGTGTGCTATACCTCTAAAATTCAGGAACAGCAGCTGAAGTTCAATAATATACAAAAAGAAAGTAAAATATAAGCAGATTCTGGAAGTATACGTAGCTTCCATTCATGATTGTTAATAATTCTGTTATGTAAGTTGAATTACATTCGTGGTCATATTTGTTGCTGTCCATATTGTTTGATGTTACATTGATTGTGAAGATAAATTGTGT
>NW_011111466.1:0-376 GCF_000146605.3 Meleagris gallopavo
TAACTGCTTAAAGGAAAGATCGTGAAGTTGGATTGGACCTGCCAACCTGATAAAGTGTCAAGAGTGTCTAAACGGGAAGCTTTCCTAAGTACAATTCATTCACATGAAGATTTCTGGTGTTGCTTGATGTGCTTTCTATTTGGGTTGTCAATATATATGCTAATTGTTAATATTGGTAAAGTTTTAGGTTTTGAAGCCTCAATTAATAATGGGCTTTGAAGCTAGGCTGCATGCTCAGTTTTTTATTAGTTTAGCATTAAGTTTCTTCCATTTGGAAAAACTTTACACTTTATTCAAAAAGACTGTCCTGTGAATAATTTTACTCTTTGTTTCCTTTATGTTGAGAAACATTTCATAATAGGTACTGGCAAGGAAA
>NW_011111467.1:0-467 GCF_000146605.3 Meleagris gallopavo
GATGTGAGGTATAGTGTAACCCATTCAAATGGGTGGCTGAGGAGAAGGGAAGAATAGTAACAAAAAGGGTTATATCTTGTTTTTCCTTAGTGATGTTTTCAAGTATTAAGAATATGTACGTGCTTTTATGCAGTAAGGAGAGAAATACACAATGTAGACTTCTTGTAGGAACAAAAAGACTTAAATAAAATTCTAATTCAGCATTAGAACACAAATCCTGAGGTATTCTGTAGGAGCTAGTTATGATATTTTACTTAAAGAGCCTTTTGTAGATGGCTTAATTACATTACTCTCTACTGGCTCTACAGAAAATTGCAGACTGATGTTTAACCCAAAGAGGAATAAGTCTGTCAGGAGAACCATGAGGTAGATAGAAATAAGTTGTTTCACACTATTTTACGAGAATTGCAGAATTGAGGGATCCTGGTTGATCAAAGCTCTTGGGTTTATTCTGACTTGCTGAAGGG
>NW_011111468.1:0-381 GCF_000146605.3 Meleagris gallopavo
TTCACAAGGGTAGTGCTGCATAGTGTAATGCTTCCATAGAAGTCAGAGAACATAATTTCCTTGGACATGGGGATATTTTCACAATATTGGCACACTGACTGTAGCTGTTGCATTCATCTTTTATGAGATTTAGGCCCTTTTGTTGAATGCCTTGGCTTAAGGGATAATGGAGTGTGGTCCTGTGTTTTATATTATTGCAATTGAGAGTGTCAACCAGAAAAAATTATAGAGAATCTTCTGGTTAAAACCCATAAAAGATTTTGGACTAAAGCAGAATCTGCTGTCAGTATATTTTAATTAAAAATAAAGGATAGTAACCTGTATCACTTAACTCTTTTCTTGGCTTGTTTGGGCATTGAAAGCCAGTAAACCATTTTATAA
>NW_011111469.1:0-649 GCF_000146605.3 Meleagris gallopavo
CTTTTTGTTCTTCTGGAGCCTCAGTAATTCTGTGACTCTCTCACCTCAGTGAGGCTCCTTCCTGGTCTCCTGGCAGGCAGTGCTGCAGACTGAGCCACCTGAGTGCTCGAAGACTGGACACAAACTCTTGAGGTTTTGCTGTGCTGCCTTCTGCGAGAGAAGAGGAGCCTGGCCTCAACTCCCTGCCTTGAGGCAGAAAGAAGGATGAAAATTGAATATTGTCACAAGAGAAAAGCCTGTATGTCTCTCCGGTGTTGAACTGAGGGCAAAAATGTCTGCAGGCCTGTGGAGCAAGAAGGAAGGTTTGTTTCTCTTTACACATGCCATACAAAGGAAACAAGTTACATGAGCAAGTAGCAGAGCATAGTCTCCAGGAGAGACGCTGGGCCACTTTTGCTTTTCCTCCACGAATTGCAACAGAGAAAACCATTTCAAAAATTTCCCAGTATTCTTGTATTCCCAATGGTGAATCTTTGCATCTCGTTTTCCACCTTGTGATTGTCAGTATTCTCTCTTGCTCTTCATTTCCTATTGGGAATCCCAAACTTGCATTTAGAAGTTACAGAACGAAAATCATAGTTGGATTTTTCTGTTACGGTCTCTGAATAGATTGTGTAGGTGTATGTAAACTCCTTTATCTTTTTAATAT
>NW_011111470.1:0-470 GCF_000146605.3 Meleagris gallopavo
TTGGCTGCATCGGTTATCTGCAAAGGGGAGAAAGGACACTATGAATACCAGCAAAACAGGAGGACAAAGGGCTGGAGATGCTCACTGAGGACACACGTGTTCATGCCAGGAGCAAAGCAGCTGCCAGCCTCTCTCTGAGCAGGGGATGTCACCTACAGATGTGGGACAGAGTGCAGAGCTCTGGAAGAGAGCTGGAGGCACGCTCACCTTGATGCGCAGCCGTGTGTTCGTCTGGAACTCCACGTCCATCCTCAGCACCTGGATGTCCTTGGGGTAATAGGCCTTCTCCCTGCGCACCAGCAGCCCCGTCATGCCCAGCGCTGTCTGGTTGAGGCTCTGCACCACGTAGCTGGGAGTGGGTGGTGAAGCACCAGGGCCACCCCCTGCTTGCCCCCCACTGCAGGGAGGGTCTCGATGAAGCAGCACCCCGGCTCTCGCACAGCTCCTGGGTCCACCACCACGCTCCTCTC
>NW_011111471.1:0-325 GCF_000146605.3 Meleagris gallopavo
AAGATTTACGATGACCTCTCCATACATTGTAACTGATGTTAGAATGGTTTCACAAAATACATTGATTTATTTAAAAATATTACTAATATGTAACTAAAGATATTGTCCTCATGGATTACCCTAAGCAAAAACAGTGCTTTTTCTTTGCCCCAAAATTTATTTATTTACTCATAAATATCCCAGTGAAGCAATACATGCCAACCTGATTTCAAAGAACAGAATTTCTGAATCACAATTGTGCTTCAGAGACGTGACGAAGCACTTCCTACATTTCATAGAGCTGCAGTTTTCTCTTGGCCATCAAAAAGTATTGCCCAGTTTTAAA
>NW_011111472.1:0-514 GCF_000146605.3 Meleagris gallopavo
ACGTTCCTTTATCCTCTTCATACAGTGACTTCATTCAGCAGCTTTATCTAAATATGTAAGCTGCACAAGTTGATGAATTGGCTGAATCACTTTTAAGCTGTTTTTAATTAAAAAGTGTCCAGATAGATTTTTGAAACCTTTCGTTTCTGTCTTATTTAGCGTTATATTAAGTCTATTGATTTTAAACTGAATCAATGTAAACCTTGTTTCTAAATGTTCCTGCAGCTTTTTGACTGGTTTAGCTAAAAATAATCTTAAATTATGTGTTTTTGTTGAACTGTGCAAATTTACACATAGGCAAGTCCTAGTCTAGATGCCCATTTTGCTACTTTTTCCTCTCATTCTTCCTGAAGGAGGAATAGAAAGTAAGAAATAAAGTAATCTGCTGGAGAAATGTCAACTAACCGTAATTAACTTTTGTCTTTACAAATTTTACTGGTTTCAGTGATCTGATGGGAGCCTTATTTTACCACAAAAGATGCTTTTGGAAGCGACCTTAACATCTGCTAGGCAA
>NW_011111473.1:0-451 GCF_000146605.3 Meleagris gallopavo
CGGTATGCATTTTGCTTTGGAGCTGGCAGGTGGCAGTGCATCCTTAGGAATGAGCTATGGAACCTTGGTCATTACCTTTGGTTTCCGTCATTGGGAGGCCAGGGTGGGGGGTACCCTTTTTCTTCTATCGTTCCTCTTCATATTTCTTCCTTCTGATAATTTTCTTTCCTTAATTTTTTATTTTTAAATATTTTTTTCCACATTTATAGAAAACAAAATAATTTGTTGCAGCTCCTTATGCTTCTTGCACATTAGAGTGACGTTTTTGGTTTATTCCTAAAGATACTGCTCTCCTCATGATGATTTTAAAAAGTTATCCTAGGTCAGTAAGAGATATTCCAAAACGAATCGAGCTATTTCAAACAGCTGAAGGAAGAAGGGATCCGAATTACCAAACTTGCTGATGCAAACCAGATCAGCCACTTAGCTCAGCCTGCACACTGTTGGTCTT
>NW_011111474.1:0-442 GCF_000146605.3 Meleagris gallopavo
TACTTCCATAATGGTTGCCTCTGTGAAGGGCATTTGAGCCTTGTGGGCAAGAGAGGGAACTTTGTCACGACCTAGAACTGCTTCAATTTCTGCATGAACTTTCTCTATTCAAAGAGAGTATTTAAAAATTAAAAAAAAAGTAAACAATATGTGAGAAGGCATAATCTTAATTTCACTTATCTGTGCTTCAATGTTTACATAGATTTGTCAAAAATAGGCTACAATGCATGATCTTCTAGCCAAAATAACCATGGCAGCAAAAGCCTAGAGAACAGTCTCACTAACAAAGAAACCAAGTAGAATCTTGACAACTAGCTGTAAAGCTACAGAGAGGACAGTGCTACTAGTTGGCTAAGCACAGGAAAAGTTCTGTTTCAGTTCCAAATGTAGTTGTAACCTTAGTTAACTAGTTTAACTATACGGTAGCTTGATTAGTCAAAAC
>NW_011111475.1:0-371 GCF_000146605.3 Meleagris gallopavo
CTGCCGTCCCGTCGTGGCCACGGACGCAGCCGTCAACGATGTTGTGAAGAGGAAACTGGATGTCTGGTCCTGCAGCTCAGCCGTCGTGCCACTCAGGTGGGTTGCAGTCGGAACTGCACCGGTGCTAGCATGAGTGGTGCCTCTGCTCAGAGCGGACGTCGGAGCTGGGGAATTGTCTCTTTCCGTGTTTATACTTTTGCTTGTTGCTTTTTTTATACCATCTGTTTTTGCTACTGACACTGGTGACAAAAATATTTGAATTAGGAAAACAGTTTCTTGCTTTTTTTTTTTTCGTTCCTTTGATTTCTTGTTTGTTTTATTCCTTTTATATTTGTATAAATCCCTTTGTTCTCTTTATTTTTCATCTTAGA
>NW_011111476.1:0-465 GCF_000146605.3 Meleagris gallopavo
GCTTCCTGATATCCAACCTAAACTTATCCTGGCTCAACTTGAGGCCATTTCCCGTTGTCTTGTCACCTCTCACCAGTGAGCAGAGACCAGCCCCGCTCTGCTGTAAGCACCTTTCAGATATTGGAAGAGAGCAATAAGGTCTCCCCTCAGCCTCCTCCTCCCCAGACTGAACAGCCCCAGTTCCTCATAAGCCACATTCTCCAAGCCCTTCCCCAGCCTTGTTGCCTTTCTCTGGCCCTGCTCCAGCACCTCCATGTCCCTTCTGCACTGAGGTGCCCAAAACTGAACACAGAACTCGAGGTGAGGCCTCACCAATGCCGAGTACAGGGCAGGATGACTTCCCCAGTCCTGCTCACCACTCCATTCCTGATCCAAGCCAGGATGCCATTGGCCTTCTTGGCCACCTGGGCACAGTGCTGGCTCACATTCAGCCGACTGTCCATCGGTACACCAGATGGTCTGGCT
>NW_011111477.1:0-441 GCF_000146605.3 Meleagris gallopavo
TGGCAAGCAGTTATTAGGGAAGACCAAGGCAAGAAGTTGGGTTAAAGTACCGTCAGTCTTCTCCTTATCTGTTATTAACAGATTATCTGTGTCACTCACTAGGGGGGGTTCACCCTCCTGGACTTTCCTTTTCTGTTTGAGGTGCCTGCAAAAGCCTTTCTTGTTCTTTTTGGCATCCCTAGCTAAATTCATTTCAAGCTGGGCCTTGGCTTTTCTGACCCCATCCCTACACAGCCTAGCAGCTTCCTTATACTCTTCCCATAGTACCTGTCCCTCCTTCCACTGCCTGTGCATTTTCTTCCTGCTCTTCAGTTTGATTAGCAGGTCCTGGTTCAGCCATGCTAGTCTCTTGCCTTTCTTTCTTGACTGGCTACACCTGTGGTTAAAAAGCTCTTGTGCTCTGAAGTAAGCCTCCTTAAAAATCTGCGAGCTCTGCTCCAT
>NW_011111478.1:0-655 GCF_000146605.3 Meleagris gallopavo
AAAGGCAGCTGGAAAAGAGTCACCTTCAAGGAGCCATTACTTCCTTCTCCCTCAAGATTCCCAGAACCTCAACAGCACTGGTTGCCATCCTGAAGCCTGATACTTCAAACGATTGCTTTTGAAAATGAAGAGGAGCAGTCTCTGTTCCAAGTGGTCCATAGTGTTTGATTTGAACCTGAGCAGAAGCTTAAACTGTCAGTTGGCTCAACATATCTGAAATTTTCACTCCTCCTGATGTTGCGTTGACTAAAACATAAACAGGGATCTAATTTGACCCCTGAAAAATTTCTTGCTGGCATTGCTAATCATGAAAAATGTAGCCATGTCAAATGCATGCCAAGAAAAACTGCCAAGAATACTACACAACAGCACCGTGAAGGCTCATTCTCTATGGGTATCACATATAGCCTTGTTTAAAAATAAAATAAAATAGAAGAACACTATGATTGAATAGGTGCTCGGTAATGCCAGTTTGAAATAGTTAAGGTGGTGTAGGCACAAATGCGTGTGAAACTGTGCAATCTCTAAGCTGCCCTCTTTAGCCACTTCCTTTATGTAGAAGTTATCTCAGTATTTTCTGTAAGTCTTAATATATTTTTTCTTTAGCCTAGTTAAAATGGCCCATACAGGAATGTTTGTGAATCATTTGCTTTAC
>NW_011111479.1:0-577 GCF_000146605.3 Meleagris gallopavo
AAATAATCCTTGCTCACAATATGCATAAGGAGTGGTTACATAAAGTAGGATGAACAAACCACCATCTGCAGGGTCAAATCTGAAACCTTCGTCCAAGACAAGTTCCAGGTAACACTCACTGATCAAAAAGCTTTCAAGACTTTTCTTGGCAGAGAGCCAATGCACCAATCTACAGATTTATGTATCCAAAAAACAAACAAACAAAAAAATACAATCCCTCAACGAATGATTTACAAATAGAGGTTCCCCATTATTTCATTATTTCATTACAAGCAAAATCTTCAGAAAATATGTACGGTTATTTTAGAAATAACGTAAGAATTAAGTAATACAGTCTTTATTAGTTTTATTGTTAGCTGTATACAGCAATTCCAAAGTTGTGGAAACAAACCTTACTACTTTGATCATTTCAATACATAGTGCTGCTGGGATTTGGGAAGCTATATATACACTACTAGGTGTGCTGCACACCAGGATGTATTGCACTTTTCATCCCAAATCCATTCAGGATATTAAAGAAAAATGGGAGGGGGTGTGTATATCAGAGTCACTGGTTACACAGGATTCTCACCTTGCA
>NW_011111480.1:0-451 GCF_000146605.3 Meleagris gallopavo
CTTCCATACTGGTTACAGAAGCATACCAGGGAACATAGTTCTTCTGTAGCAACCACTGCATCCAAGTAGGAAATAGCAGAAGTTGGCTTGCTGTGGTATGGCAAAGAAATCTTTCAGCAGCAGAACTAGCTCCATAGCTGAGCACTGCAATCCCCACTGCTGTCTGGATAGCTAACCAGATGATCAGGAGACATAGTGCCAGCTTGACCTGTCTGAGTGTCATTCTTGAAATCTAACTGATATTAATGCTGGGTTGTAATGAGGACTTGTTGACTGTTATGGGTCCCTTCCAACTTGGGATATTCCATGATACTAGTTTGCTCAGCACTTAACTAAATATCTGGGCATTCTTTCTTATTGGGAAGACATAGTCTTGCTCTCCACAGTAGGAAAGCATGTGTGATGATCATAGCCATGTTTGCCGAGTCAGCCTCCTCAAGCAGGACCCAGA
>NW_011111481.1:0-765 GCF_000146605.3 Meleagris gallopavo
AGATACTTAATCTAAAATAGTACAAAATGTACATCTAAAACATCAGAACATTGTCTCAAGATTACAGAATCTGCAGCACAGTCACCAAATCTCAGATTTACTCTTACACAAAACTGTTGTTTACAAATCCCTAGATTTCATGAGAGCAGCAGATGGCGAAAATACATTTCTAACTAATTTCTCTTCCATGCAGTGAGATGAATTCTTTTTGCTCTCCTTATAAGTATCCTTCCAGTATGATTCCAGCTTATCTCCAAAAGCCCAAACTGGGTTTGAGTTCATTTTTTTCCACCATTTCCTTTTGTGTGTGTGTTTGAAGAGGAGAACAAAGCTTATCTTCACCCACATTTCAAATGCAGCACTTGTCAACATTCATACATGTATTTTAAATATAAACACATATTTGTATGTATGCACACTTCTACAAAGATAGAGCCCCATTAAAGATTTTCAAATCTAAAAGAAGAAGGTTTCATTTAGTATCATTTGGTGTTTTGGGCTACATTGTTGGCATGGTGCTAAATTCAATTTACTAAGCCCTTCACGCAATGTTTTATTATACAAAAAATTGCAGATGTGCCAAAAGTGACAAAGCGGATTGATTTAGAAGATTTAATGAATTTATGTCAGCTCTGGAAGCCTGAGTCAAACATATTCTTGGAGCTTAATTTGGATTGCTAGTGCTTTTTAAAGTAATTAAGAGCACACAGCAGACATTTGAACTGGGCTGGAAATTTTCTACTGGAGAACAGTGTTTTTTTCTGT
>NW_011111482.1:0-404 GCF_000146605.3 Meleagris gallopavo
CAGCTCTTCTTCCAAGCTCAGGATCGGTGCGTCCCTGTGAGCAAGAAATCGGGAAAAGGTGGCAGGAGACCTGTGTGGATGAGCAAGGAGCTCATGTGCAAGCTCAAAGGAAAGAAGGTCCATGAAATGTGGAAAAAGGGTCTGACCACTTGGGAAGAATATAGGAATGTAGTCAGGGCCTGCAGGGATGCTGCGAGGAAGGCTAAAGCCCGTCTGGAATTGAATCTGGCTAAAGTGATAAAGGATAATAAAAAAGGCTTCTTCAAGTATGTTAACAGCAAAAGGAAAACTAGGGAGAATGTGGGCCCCTTACTAAGTGAGGGGGGGGTTCTCGTAACGGGGGATGCTGAGAAGGCAGGGGATACTGAATGCCTTCTTTACTTCTGTCTTCAGTGAAAAGGCTA
>NW_011111483.1:0-473 GCF_000146605.3 Meleagris gallopavo
TCCCTAGACTTGTACTGTCTAGATAACTGGACAGTTATTTCTGCAAGAAGCAAGTCTGCATTCAGTTTTGATTCAGAAGACACACTCCTGCTTTAATTCACTTCATTCAAGAAAAGCTGTAACACAGATGTCCACCTTCATACGTAGCAAGTACAACTTCATACTCACACCTATGCATGTCTCAATCCTAGTTTTTTTCGGAATCCTTTAACAGGAAAAGATGAGATCACAATACAACAGTGGAATGCAACTTCCCAAAATTTGTTAGAAAAAACTAAAGCAAGTAAAAACGCATAACTTTCTTTTAAGATTTATGAATGAAATACTATAGAATACTCATTTTCAAAGCTGTTCAACGTTACCAATACCACCTTAAATGTTTTTCCTCCGTACTTCTGTACTGTCTGTAACTTGTGCTAAAAGATAAAAACTTACAGGTAGCCAGGTCATTGCTATCTGTACTACTTAACCTT
>NW_011111484.1:0-511 GCF_000146605.3 Meleagris gallopavo
TTTTTTCCTGAAAGTTAGATGTTCATCTATATTGTTTAAATGTTTTGAACATATTCATGTATACCAAGTAGACAACACATTTCAAAAAAATTATTAAAAGAAAAATTAGAGTGAAAATTTATTTGTTTCAGTTCTCCACTTTCCCAGTTGCAAAAGAAAGTCACAGAGGAAGAAAGATTTGCAAAAAAAGATTACATTTACGATTATATTCTGTTTTTACCGTATGCTCCTTTTGACCATTAAAGTTATTAACAGGACTGGTTTCATGGGATTTTTTTCACTATTGTCATTATTTTTTAAGAGAGGATCCATACTTATACAGGAAGAAATAAAGGGAATGATCCTAATCATGAGAGAACACTTTGGAGTCTTTGTCAACCGTAAAGAACCCTCTGAAGAAATTTTAAATAAGTCCTTCCTAAGCTTAAGGATGCATACTTATTTACTTATTCAAGTTGGCTTGCCATATATGTTTGCAAATGCTTAATCCTATAGTTCTAAAGACAGTCAA
>NW_011111485.1:0-371 GCF_000146605.3 Meleagris gallopavo
AAAAGAAAGAACATCAGAGTTTTTCCTTCCTTCCGTCATGCTTATGCAGTAGAGATTACTGTTTTTAAAACTTTTCTGGCCAATGTAATAAAAAAAAAGGAAAAGAATAATTAGTCCATAGTGATGTTATTACTGTTCCTACTTATTAAACAATTTGCACAAATCGCACCATGGTACTGTATAACTTGCAGTTCTTATATTATAAGAACTTTTAAGGAAATGCTGTAAGATTGTAAATTTTCACAAGGCATGAATAAACTGACATGAGAAATCTTGAAAACTTCCTAGAAAACTCAAGTTATTCAGTGATCTCTTTTAATGTTAGGAAGCCCTGAAGTTTTTTGGCTGCCCCTTTGCTGTATGATTGCACG
>NW_011111486.1:0-537 GCF_000146605.3 Meleagris gallopavo
TTTTTATTGCTGTGAAGGCAATAAGCCCAGTTATTAAAATCCTGTTGTGTGGACTATCTATGTTCTTGCCCTATAAAAGAACAAAGACTCAACAGTTTCAAACATTTTTCCTTTTTCCATTAAAGCCCCCTGTAGTTTGAGGTAAAAGCAATTTAATAAAGCTTCCTTCTGATGTTTTCAGCTCAAATTAAAAAAAAGAACGACGACGAAAGGAAAACTTCAGAAAAGTTTACCAGAGCACTAGAACAAATTAAGGGTACATTTTATCTGTCACTTTTCTGATTGATATTAGCCATTTTTACATTTCATCAGGCCAATTATCCAAAAGGGGAATATCACTGAACGAACTGAACCAGAATGACTTCACCATTTAACAGGAACAGCATCTTCTCAAAAATTACCATCCAACTTTCACTTATTTGAATCAAAGTGGGACATCAAAGACATTAAATTAAGAGCAAAGGATCATAATTAATGAAGTAATGGTCCAAGAAAACTGATCAATCAAGTAGAGGTGCAAATGAAGGCAATGAGATT
>NW_011111487.1:0-439 GCF_000146605.3 Meleagris gallopavo
TCTCAGCTGTCAATCATGGGTTAAAGCCTCTTTTCTGACTCATAACCAAGGCTGCAGCACACATGCAGATCTCAAAATCCTGTGAACTTGGGCTCACCATCCTGTGCTAGATACTTAAATAATGCAGAGAAAAATTAAGATTTTCATCCTCTGCCCTGTATTTAGGGCTCGCACAAGAGAGAAAATTTGTTATTTGCAGAATTAGTCTATCAGAACATGATTGGGGGTTTTTGGGGGTTGTTTTTATTTTTAGCAATAGCTGTTGTGCTGTTGTATGTATGAGCTCAATTCGATGTTGCATTGTTCAGTGGTAGAAAGAGATAATACAAAACATAATTCAATTTACCGCTTCATTTCTTCATAAAGTTTACCCAGAAACATTTTACTGCTCTATGATACAGTGCAGAAGTTTTGTAAAATGAATTAAGTAGGGAGACTT
>NW_011111488.1:0-564 GCF_000146605.3 Meleagris gallopavo
ATTGGGTTATTTATTTATTTAAAGTTATCTTTCATTGTCGTATTTCCTGAAAGGTCTTCAGGTCTGGCATTCTAGGCTTGATTTTGAATCTGCAAACTCTAGTATTCTCGAGCAACTCCATCCTGTAAGTGGATTAGATTTCATACTCCATTGTAAAACTGCTTTTAAGAATTGGTATTGCAAGAAATGATTCTTGAGGTCCCTTCCAACCCGGGCCATTCTGTGATTCTGTGACTAGGAAAGACGTTACAACGGAGGTGTGATGGTGGGAGGACTGGCAGAGCAGAGAGGTACTATAAAGGAAGGGAAGAAGATTGCTCCCCCATATCAGAAGATTCCAGGTGCAGAGGAAAAAGCATCACCAAGGAGGGACCGCCAGAAGGAAATCCTTCCCTAGCTGCAGTCAGCCCTTGCATGAGCTCTGGGAGAGGCGCAGCCAGGCTCCAATCCTTCTGTCACACAGCTGAATTGCCTTCACCTGTGCTCCCAGGGCTGAGCAGCTCCTTTCTGCAGGTGCTCAACCAGTGGTTCAGGCTGGGACTCAACAGATCCCATGCATATGTG
>NW_011111489.1:0-619 GCF_000146605.3 Meleagris gallopavo
CAGTTACCTATGCCCATTACTGGTAATTCCCCCTTCCCTCATTAGGAACTTACCTGCCAGAAGTAGCTTTTTGGTGCTACTTGTGAAAGTATTCACGGTTAGAAAAATATGAACTAAACTGAGCTTCATGGGGCATGTTTTTCATGATGTAACTTGCTGTAGCTATGATCAGTCTTTTTTTTTTTTGTTGGGAAGAAATTTGTCTTTCTCTATGCCATCATCTGCTTAGTAGGGACGTCTTGTGAATGGTCTCTGACCAGAAGACTTACTGGGATGAAACTACCTTTCTTGGCTTTGCTCTGCAGTATATTTGGTATATAAGTAATTTTTAAAGATTGGGCTCATCAGACTCATTTGCCCAGAGAGAGTGTGCTCCAGCTCAAATGGAAGGGGACTTAGGCATGTGGAGTCCATGCAAGGATAGCAGTGATAGAAAAATTGGTATGAGGTGGGAACAAGAGGTTAGCCTGGGGGAGGCATGGGAAAAATGAATTTGCAATTTGCAATTTTCACTGTGGCTGTCTTCATCTTAGCAGTTTTGCAGGAGCTGACCTTTCTTCCCCTTCACCCTTTTCTGCTCTTTGCCATATAAGCCTTGCATTTGTGCAGTGTGCTTGTG
>NW_011111490.1:0-557 GCF_000146605.3 Meleagris gallopavo
TCAAGTCCCAGTTTACTATGTTAGAAATGAGAGGTATGCCCTGGCCTGATCACTCAATCCTTTGAATGTGTGGTGACAAAATTTCTTACTAAATAAAACATCTCTCTCTGTATATATGTCTTACATATATGTGTGGATGTGCACGTGCATGTGTGTATCTGTGGGCACTCAACATTCTATTAATTGTATGTGTACTATGCAGAGTGTGAAGAAACAAACCCATAATTTCTCATATAACACAAGGAAGCCGTAGGCAACCCCTATGAAACTGTTTTGTAAAAATGTTATCCACTGCAGCATGCATCTACTCTGGTCGTACCACCCCATATTTCAGCTGGTTCCTGTTCCTTTTCCTATTCCTACTGGGAAGTAGTCTGGTATCACGCCTCCAAATTTCAATTTTTGATTTTTGTTGTTTGCAAAGGAAGTCTTGATCCAGCTCCCTGTGAGACATTCAAAATGAAGCTTTAATTTTTTCCTTTTCTTGTTTTTATATTCATTTTTGATTAAATTTTCCTCTCTGCTTTGTGCTTATTTTAAGATGTTTAACTAAGTAG
>NW_011111491.1:0-677 GCF_000146605.3 Meleagris gallopavo
ATGTCACTGAGAATTGCACTGCTCCCTGTGGAATGCCATTTTCCTGTACAGACATGATTAGCCACTGATGACTTATTTTTAAGATGTCAGTTCAACAGTTCTTGATCCATTCAACATATATAATTTTACAATACTGTACTGTGCCCACTTCCTAGATTTATTAAACAATGAAAATTAATAGCCTGGAAATCTTCTTAAAAACTTCTCTCAGTTTCAGACTGCTCTAGCCTGACTTCAGCAAAGCAAGTCTCTTCATTAAGGAGGCATTAGAAATCATGCTTATGTAGTCTTCTTATGCACTGGAAAGTAATCTATCATTATAGCTCCATATTAACTTGTTTTCAGCCATACATGCTTGAAAGTAGTGACGGAGATGACAATTGGACAATTTATATCCAGGCTTTTCTTCTTCTTTTCCCTTCATGGGGAAAAAAAAATAAATATTTCTACCTAAAAATACTTCCAACATATTTAAATTCTGGATTTGCCTATATATTCTGATGTAACCTACCGTTCAACTGTTCTGATGAATTATTATCCGTGATTTTTAAAAACACTTTGTAGTTCTAATCAGTCTTGCAAGTACATTTCCTCTAATTCTTATCAAGGAAAAGAGTGTATCATGACCAACGTACCAGACAGCTCTTCTATCCCTCTGCAATTAGGATGAATTGAAG
>NW_011111492.1:0-410 GCF_000146605.3 Meleagris gallopavo
CCCCCTCCAGATGAAGACAGAATGATAAAACAGGAAATCTACTACTCTGCTCAACAAACAGTTCTGAAGTCCCCTCTTTGGCCAGGACGGGAGGTGGGAGCAGAACTCCCCATCCGCAGGGCGCTCTCCAGGGGGCTCCTGGAGCCCCACAAGGCATGGGATAGCACTTCAGCATGGGTGGGTGCCCACAGCCCCCACTCTGCCCAAGCTCTGCTGTTATAAATGAGAGCAAATCCTGCAAACGCAATGCTGTAAACCCACGCTTCCCAGATGCGGGCTCATCCATCCCTTCAAACAATTGTTTTTTCCTCTTTTCCCTGCCTTCTCACACTGCTCTTGAAACTTGAGCTTGCTGCATTGAAACGCTCCTCCAAACCCCCCACAGGTTGTGACAAAATGTGGCCACTGGT
>NW_011111493.1:0-691 GCF_000146605.3 Meleagris gallopavo
AAACCCATGCACAGATGTGCTGGGTTCTCCTGTGAATTTTGGGTAAGTGAGGTTTCTTTGAGTCACATCCTACTCCTGCTTTGTGCAGTATTATTTCCTTATTCATATCATGCAAGATGCCTCCTGTCTACAGCCTGTCCCATCAAGTCCTACCCACTCCTTTCTCCTGCTGCTTCTATTTTTTGTTGTTTTCAGGTCAGGTTGCCTACCACTTCTTTTATGCTGCCTGGGCATCAAAAGTTGGAAAACGTACAGCTTCTGGCCCAGCACTGCGGGGCCTTACCCTCCTGACAAAAGCCGGAGTTGTCACAGAGCTTCAACACCCTCCAGCTGTATTGCAAGTAGGCAGATCCATACAAGAACAACAGTGGTCACTGCTTGTCCGAGGTGGCAGAGCTTCTTGCCTTCTTTCCAAGCTTGCTTCAAAATATAGATGGCTGGAGCATCTCAACAGAATGGCAAGAATTTACTACAAGCAAGATTAAATATTTTTTCCCCCCTAAACTTTTATCCTTTGGAAAATTTACTTTTCCTCAACAGCTGTGCTCTCTAGAACTTTGATGTCTAATGTGTGCAGAAGGAAATTTTGGGGGAAAGGTATTTCTTTCATCACTGAGATGGATTGATGAGCTGGAACCTGTTGCACCTGTTGTTGTCATGATGTGTCATAACACATTCTGCATCCATCTCC
>NW_011111494.1:0-463 GCF_000146605.3 Meleagris gallopavo
TTCAACTGATTTTACAGGATGAAACCAGACAAAGTACGGTATTAAAACTTTCAAAATGTTCCTGATAATTCCTTTATTTTTGGGTGGAACTGACTATTTTCAAACCATTACTGACAAAAAAAATAAAAAATACAAGTGAGCTATAGACAACAGAAGCTTCAAAAGCTTTTCTATAGTTTGTGAAAGGGAAGAAATAGTGCTGGCAGCATTCTTAAAAGCATCTATTGCCCTATAAGTTGTTTTTCTGACAAAAGTAATGGAATTGGTCAGCCACAGGATATTAATTTGATCTCTCAGTGGCTGGGGAGGCATGATGATAACTCCGGAATGGCTGCTAGAAACACATTAATACAGCCCCTGCTGCAGCTCTTTTCTTCCCCATGCCCATCCTGCTGCATGTTATCCTTCTGCAGAAAAGCTCAGAGAATAAACTGCTGAAATATTTCCTCTTTTCACTGCCCTA
>NW_011111495.1:0-513 GCF_000146605.3 Meleagris gallopavo
AATGTAAACATGTGAAAGAAAAAAACCTAAATACCCATTTATGTGATACTTATCTGTTGTTTTTTTTTCACTTCCATGCAAACTAGTCATTAAAGATGATTTCACTTTCTTTACCCAAATTACTTGTTTTTTCTCTCTTTATATACTATTTCAACTTCATATTTTTACAGTACAGTGAGGTAATTTTTTCCTCAAAAGCAGATCAACTGTGGCATTTTAAAGATAATTAATAAAATTAATTTATTGTGAGTACTTCCATGAATTCTTCCAACAGTATTTAATTTTCAAATCTACAGTAAATTGTCAGTAAGAATATATTTAATAAATTTCCTTTGTACTTCTCATCTTCTGTTATTATGTGGTTCTTCAACAACAGTTGTCTCCATCATTTATGTGAATGCCAAAGTGATTAGATAACAAATGAGGCATATTTGCTAGAGTCCACTGATAGTGAAGTTTACATGCTGAGTCCTCCATCCCTTGTTCTGTCAATCTAGTTTCTGTTGTTTAATT
>NW_011111496.1:0-333 GCF_000146605.3 Meleagris gallopavo
ACAGCACATCCATCCTCTTACTGCTGCGCTCATGGTAATTAAGCATTAACTCCAGAAGCTTATCGAGAAGGTTATATCTTGGATCGGTGCTGCTAAGCAAGCTTTGAGCCAAAAATTGTTCACAGTCTGACATCATAAATTGTTGAGCTTTGCTCACAAAAGCAGTCAAGCTGAAGCTGAACAGGGCGATATTACTTTATTCTTTTCTCCTATGGAGGAGAGTGCTTGAAATCAGGACGTGATGGTATTTCTATCTTTTACTCCATAATAAAAAAAATAGTACCTCAACAACTCACGAAATTTTGCCAAAGTAGTTACTTGAACTACATATTT
>NW_011111497.1:0-327 GCF_000146605.3 Meleagris gallopavo
CCAACCACAGGCCTGCTGAGCACCCATACAATATCTACATTTAACACAAAGAGCAAAAAAAAAAAACAACAACAAAACAAAACCAGCATCAAAAACCCACGAGCATGGCGGGGCCAGGGTGCTGAATTTTAGCTAAATAAACTGCAGGCCTGTGCCTCCTGCCACAACACCAACCACGGATGTTTTGTTTTCATCAGCTGCATGGATTGCAAACTACTACCGGAAAAAAAAATAATAATAATAATAATTAAATTAAATTAAAAAGAGGGTTAGAAAAAACATACCCCAAAAATTATTGTTGGTTTTTTTCTCGTTGTTGTTGTTGTT
>NW_011111498.1:0-366 GCF_000146605.3 Meleagris gallopavo
GATTCTGTCAACTGTCTCATATCTTGCTGGCATTTTTCTATATTCCATTCACTATACCCATATTTTAATTCTTTATCTCACTGAAAAGCCCAGCATCACTCATTAACATTTCTTTGTTTGACCCATTAGCTGTGGCACTTTAATGGATTTTGGGGTGGGAAAGATACTACACATGTGGGTGTCTGATGGTCAGCCTGAGGATGTATTCTGATCACTCTAACAGTTATTTCACTTGGCTACTCTGCTAGCCAAAAAGTGGCTCTAAGGTGCTGTTCACAGTGCCTTAGATGGAAAAAAGCCAGAAACACAAGAAACTTGTCTTAAAAGGTAGGCATGTGTTGCTATTGAGTGTCTGATTCTTGTTAG
>NW_011111499.1:0-422 GCF_000146605.3 Meleagris gallopavo
TGTATTAACATTCAGCATTTTGCTGATACTTGTTTTCTATCTTTCCTTTAGCTTTTTGCCTAAACTAGCAGACACTCCTCGCACACTCGTAATAACAAATTAGAAAATGTGTGCTATTGAAGGGTGTGTGTTTTGTCAGTGGGATGTTTATTTACTTTGGATCAATACTAAACTAACTGAATTTGTAGACTTCTATGTTCTTTTTCCTTAATTCAGCTACAAAGCTCGGCAACCCATGCATGTACTGTCACTTTGTTTTAAAACAGGTATACACTATGCAGCTGCAGGTGCTGTCACAAAATTTGCTGACTATTATCACTTTCAACAGTTACAAAAAGCTTCTGATGGCATCTGGACTGCACTACGTGGGGCAAATGTTGGTCTATTTTACTGCTGCTTCTTGGAGAAGCAATCCTGTCTCT
>NW_011111500.1:0-466 GCF_000146605.3 Meleagris gallopavo
CTTTTTCTAAATAGAATTCTTTGTAGCATTGTCAATAGTAGTTTTGCATACTTAGGAAACAAAAAGGCTCATTTTAACTCTTTCTGAAGTCCTTTGATTTCCAAGTATTATTCTTTACCTCAATTAATATTTACAGCAGTATGCCATCACCACAATGTACTTCTATATGTTTTTGAAATAGAGATTTTAAATATTACTACAAAAAAGTAAATATGTTGCACTCTTAAAGAAACCAATTTACCTATCTAACCTTTGATTAATCATTTCATTAGTCTGTCATTCCTTGCAGGAGTTATTCTTTGGATATAGCATGTACAACTTAAGGAGTAAAAAAAAAAAAAAAAAATTGAAAATTTTTAAACAATTTTACATTTCCTAATGACCTGGCTTTGTGATGAATTTTCCACAGGTCAACTGATAGAAAACATGGTTCTTTGATTATTCAGTGGTGGGATGTGAGTTATTT
>NW_011111501.1:0-628 GCF_000146605.3 Meleagris gallopavo
TTCGAGCTTTGTTCGGTGCGGGGTCCCGCAGGCAGGTGGGCGGGCGGGCTGGGAGCCCTCAGCGCTGCTCCCCGGGGACTGTCGCAGCCCCTCTCGGCCATCTGCGGTCAGCTCGGACATCTGGCAGGCAGCTGCAGGAGGTGAAGACGGCGGGTCGCAGTGCGCGCATCTCGGCGATTTGAGCGAGGCAAACGAACGGGGTTCATAAGCGGCAGCTGCAGAGGGCACGGCGGGAGCCGCTGTGAAGCGCGGTTCGGTGGGGCTGCGCACGGCCGTCCCTCGGTTACACGGCTGCCGCACCAAAGGCACCGCCTGCAGACCGCGGCTTCGGCTCCCCGACACAAAGCTCCGCTTCCCGCGCACCGCGGCTCTGCGGCTGCCCTCTGACCTCGGCTGCACGCGGAACGCGCCTTCCTCCTTGCTTTCTCCTGCGGACAAACGTGCAGACTTTCTCCTGTTCGATTTTCAGCGTCTCAGCTTGGAGACGGTTGCTAAAAGATAAAATATAAAGGATTCTGTCTGTATGTGTGTGGATTGGGTGAGCTATATTCTGGAAATAAGGTTGGCCTTTGAGGTCAGCCTGCCTGTAGGTGTTTATCTCAGCATGAGGTACAACGGAGCCAAAGAT
>NW_011111502.1:0-389 GCF_000146605.3 Meleagris gallopavo
AGTTTTGGGCAGAGTGCAAAGTGTTGTTCTGCAAACCAGTTCTGAAACGTTGGTTGTTTTTTTAAATCATTTAAAATTATGTCCTCAGGACTGATGTATGCGAGATAACGAAGTGCATATCCAAACATAATTTTACACTGAATATGACACAAAATTTACATAGTAATTTCTATTGATATGAAGGAATATCTATATTTTTGTTCTGTTGGCAAAAAAAAAGTGTTTCTGCTGTAGCTGGTGTTGCTTAAAATATTTTTAATGAAACAGAAAAATGCTGCAATCCGTTTAGTGTAGAACAGGCTTTTCCCTCAGCCAGACTACAGGAGATCGTCTTCCAGCCAGAGCTGACTGTCTGGTGCCTTTTAGCCTCTCAGAAATGAGAGCTTTGA
>NW_011111503.1:0-491 GCF_000146605.3 Meleagris gallopavo
AAGATTACTTCATGTATGAAACAACTGGCAACATGCAGTCTTTTATAACTGCTAGGGGAGGTTTCTGTTACCCATCTGAACTCTCCTCAGACCAAATGAAAAAAATAGCAAATTTATGTTTATTTGAAGATATAAGGTAAAACACCTACCTTAGAAAAAAAATGAATGCCATATATCAAAGCCACAAAAAACATGAGTGGATATAGCACATACATACATACCCACTGATAAAATACTGACTAGTAAAAATAGCCATACTCTTGAGTTTTCTGTATTCAGGTACCTCTCATGCTTGGTGCAATTTGAGATGTAACCCAACAGGTGAGCTTTGGGCACCAACAGATAAATTCTTTTGTGGGATGAAAGAAACTAATTACTACAGACACTTCTATGCTGGAGCAGTTTTGGGGCTCCAGATCTGACCTCTGATAACACAGCTGCTGAGTACATGGGATTCCCTTGCTCAGTGCTCACGAAGCATCGCACGACCC
>NW_011111504.1:0-506 GCF_000146605.3 Meleagris gallopavo
CTTGCTTTCAGATAAGTATTATAACTCGTATTTTATATTAGTCTGAAGACAAACATTTCATGAAAATCTTGCGACATTAGCTACTGCACAATAAAAGCTGATGAGAACAGTTTGCCAGTACTCCATTACTGTTAATTATTACTACCTTCATTACACTTTATTTTTCAGGCAGGCTGGAGCTGCAGTGTATATGTGGTTGTGTCCAGACAAATAAGGAGAATTTGCAGTATTTATGCCATACAGAGACAAGTATTAGAAAAACAGGAAGATAACATGGCTATTGACATAATGAATACTGTCTTAAAACAGTAGTGGCAGTTAGCTACATAAAATGGAAATACACTTTGTTTGTTAGGCTTTATAATAGTAATTAGTCAAATTTTCTTGTCACAGTAGCTGTGGATCTTTGGAAGGAAAGGGCCGTGGTCCTGTAGACTGAAGCAGGATGGTAATTTCACTCATACATAGGTGATCCTTTCAAAGCTGGTCTCTGTCCAGATATGCAC
>NW_011111505.1:0-455 GCF_000146605.3 Meleagris gallopavo
TCCTCCTCCTGGCAGTCCTGCCAGTTCCACACCACAGAGAAGAGCAGCTCGTGAAGGTTCTCATAAATTTGCTCTTTCTCCATGGCAGGCCAGGGGCACTGGGTTCCAGAGGACAAGTTCATCTTGACTCCGTCCAGCCACTGTTTCACAACTGAAAAAAACAAAATAATAATAAAAAAGTAATATATATATTTTTTTAAAAAAAAGAGAGTGTGAGAAAAGGGAGCCTGTGAGAGTCTGCAGAAGGGCGAGGTGCAAGGGCTGTCCTGAGGCCCCCTGCTCTGGGGCCGGCACTCACCAGCACAAGCGATGCGCAGGATCTGGCCACTCCTCACCTGGCCCCACCACACTGCGCAGGCCGGCCAGCGTCAGCCACACAAAGGGGATGCACTGTGGAGCTGCAGAGAGGAAGCAGAGGGCCACAGTCAGAGTCCCGGCAGTGAGGGAGGAGGGGC